>NW_025944323.1:0-413 GCF_000764305.2 Hyalella azteca | reverse complement strand
GTCATTTTCATGACGACCCTCCATTTAGGAGGTATCCTCTCTTGTCTTCTGGGTGGCGGTTTAGATTCACTTCTCAAGGGTATAAGAGACAAAAGATTTCAGTTAGTTAAATTTAACGAACACACACCGTTTGGAAGCCGGCAGATTTGGTCTCAATTTTTTCTTTTTTTTATAGTTGGGGTTAAGACTTGTGGCGACAAACGCGCCCACCAGCCTGTTCTCTGTCAAAAAAAGAAAGCAAAGCAGCAGACTCGAAGCTCTGCTAAACTAGGATGCTGCCTCCAACACACTATGGACCAATGCAGTCCACACTTGCTCAGCCTCACAGCCAAAAGCTGCTTGTGCCCAGAGATGATCCTGTTGCAAGGTAGATATTCTGGCAAGTTACAAGTTTTTTATATATTTACATGCAT
>NW_025944322.1:0-1094 GCF_000764305.2 Hyalella azteca | reverse complement strand
ATGACTGCGTGGGTTGTCCTCAACCTTCCCGCGACCTCCAGACTGTTGGTTAATGTTTATGAATATAAAATTACTCACTTTAGGAAATTCCTTTCATTGACATAACAGCTGCGCTGAACTCTTGGCCGTGATTTGCGATACTTTGGTGCGAGTCTAATTTTGAGGCGTTGCGCGCGAGAAAGCGTGCACTTTGCAAATTATGCGCCACTGAAATACAATCTTTAGGGAAAATTAAAATGTTATAAATTTGAACAGCGCATTCTGAAGTACGTCTGCTATTGGGAACTCGGCAACAGTTACATCAGCCCACGTGGCTGCTATATTATCGAGATATGGCAGACAATCGTCGTAAGAAACTTTTCCAGATTAACGGCTTGATTAACTGTCATACCCTACCACCTATACGGCGGTATCAGGGATCACTAGAAACACCATGAGGTCAAAATGACCTCTTATTGCATTTTAAATAAGCATAAAATGCAAATGATTCATTTGATTTCCACGAAATTTAATGACTTTTTTTTATTAGGATATATATGATTACATAATAACAATTTGATACCTCAAATGTATTCAGTAAAAATGAGTGCTAATCCTTCATGCACCATAAGGTCATTTGACCACATGGTATATTTACTTTGATTTCGTTTTCACATAGCATCATACAGATGCAAAGACCATTGAAGTTCCCTGTTACAAGACTGAACACATTAGTAGCGTTGTGTTCAGACTTGTCAGAACAAGTTTGGAGAGCGTTTCATGTATAACCTATGGACAGCAGGATTGAACGAATAGTAGGGCAACATGCATGGGGCAGCGCGTCCCCCACTTTTCTTAAACTAAATTTTTGATAAAGTTTTAATTGATACGAGGTAGTTCTTTGTTTTGTTTAAAGGTAAAACTATTGAGGAATGAATGATGTGAATTATACGCCTATAGAGTTATTCAATTTTTAATGAAACACTATTTTGAAAACAGTGTCAAAATGGGCCCATATTGCCCCACCCCTGGGGCAATAGGCCCATGGGCTTGGGGCAAGGCGCCCACCCTTAAGTTGGTCCCTTTACCACAATTGCATATTTTTCGTTTAAAAA
>NW_025944321.1:0-520 GCF_000764305.2 Hyalella azteca | reverse complement strand
GATAATACTGAAGGTTTCAATTTTAAAATAGTCACTCCTGGTTTGTGGATTTTTTTGCGTATGCTCAGGTTTTCGGGTTCGGTCGCCATGCTATCCTTCCTCCTATGTTATTATTAATTAAATAAGATAATATAAAATTTATGGTACCACTCTCCTTGAGTGGATAGATTATAGACGTTGGAAATTCTTTACAAATTGTGTAACGCAGCGTCCCGCAGTGGTGATGAGCTACAACGGCTTTCAGGAGTCTTTCATACTGTAGCCCAGTGGTTCCCAAACTTTTTCAGGCCAGCTCCCCCTTTGGCTCCCTAGTGAATTTCTAGCGCCCCCCACAGACATACGCCTCTTTCTTGAAATGTAGTACGCTGCAATTTTAAAAGATAAAGGTTAAACACAATTAAGTGTGTATTTCACAAATAGAACCGCATTTAGTGAACCAATACTTTTATCAGCTGTTTTAACTGTTTCAGCACTAGAAACCTAGAACAATCGATCTCGGACGAATTTACGGCCGGACTCG
>NW_025944320.1:0-393 GCF_000764305.2 Hyalella azteca | reverse complement strand
CTTCTAATTAGTGACCCGCACGCCAGACATCTCAATGGCTGGGACACACAACCTGGACGTCAGGAAGCCCTTCTTCTAATTAGTGACCCGCACGCAAGACGTCTCAATGGCTGGGACACACAACCTGGACGTCAGGAAGCCCTTCTTCTAATTAGTGACCCGCACGCCAGACATCTCAATGGCTGGGACACACAACCTGGACGTCAGGAAGCCCTTCTTCTAATTAGTGACCCGCACGCAAGACGTCTCAATGGCTGGGACACACAACCTGGACGTCAGGAAGCCCTTCTTCTAATTAGTGACCCGCACGCCAGACATCTCTATGGCTGGGACACACAACCTGGACGTCAGGAAGCAATTCTTCTAATTAGTGACCCGCACGCCAGACATCTC
>NW_025944319.1:46823-48569 GCF_000764305.2 Hyalella azteca | reverse complement strand
GCGCTCCTCTCTCGACCACTGCATGGTCGCAACTGAACTGAGTGGACGAAAAACTTCATAGCCCGCGCACCATATTGCGCATGGCGCCACCTTCCTAGGACTAATGGCCGCCACGTGGCGCGCAATTCAAATAAGTAAGTTCCCGCGCCGCACCCTGTACTTATGTGACGCTAATTTCATCACTCAATGCGCCTTTTAACTTGATAATGAATGATAGAAACATTCGAAACGTCTTTAAAGATATAAAAATGTCCTTCGGTAATCTGATTTCGATTTACCCGTGCAAACGAAAAATCTTGTTCGATATATTGAAAAAACTAATAAGAAATTAGTCAATAAAACAAATTCTTTGGTCTGCAATGAAACCTGCTTAAAAGAACAAATTTTGCCAACCAAAATATACTAATATTTTTAATTCTCTATGTTTCCTGGATAAACGACATTGGTTGCACGCAATTGCAGTGAACGCCAGCGGAAGCGTGCGTGTCATGAGTCGGTAGAGCTATAATTACCTTTCACGTGATATTCATAACGTTCACCCAGTATTGATTTATTAATTAGTTCTTAATCATAATACATAATATCAACATTCCTCATCGAACGTTTATCATATTTACAAAGCGAGCTCGCTATCATTGTGATTTAAATGCTATTTTAAAACACTTCTCTTTAACTTCACTTCTTGTTGTTTGTTTGTTTGTTTATTTGTCTGCTGCAAATCTTATAATCTATATTTGATACACTTCTAAAAGTTTAATCGATCTGAAATTTTGCACACTTGCGTAAAATCGGAGACAATGCAGGAATTAATTGAAATAAAAAATTATAATAATAAAAAAATTTATTATTAGAAAAATGTAAAACATTGTATTCTTTAGAAGTGTTGTTTTTAAAAAAAGTAATTTTTAAACGCATATTATTAGTGTTAGTGTTCAGTGGGGCACTGCAACGTCGCGGTCTACGTCGCGCTAACGTCGACATCATATATTTTTTCCTAAAATTTATTGGCAAAAAAAAATTAATTGATTGGTATGCTACAAAACCCGAATTTGATAACCGTTCCATAAGCATTTATTACAAATAATATACTCAAAATCTCCTCGCTATTTTCACTCAGCATTATCAACAATAGAATGATCACTCTTTGACATCATTTCTACTTAGCCAAGTTTCGATGTAAACAAGCTTTGCGTAAAACAAAGCATTCAAGTAAGTAACGTTTAAACCACGTCGATTAAAACTTGATGGCATTAAAACAATGTTTAATGAACGTTATTTTAACGTCAAATGATTGATGGGATGGAAGTGCAGACCGTGTCAGTGGTCTGAATAATGAGTAACTATGTTCATTTATTCGCAGGTTTATCGCTTCGGTCTTGTGTGCAAAAACTTATTTCAACATACTAAGTAATACATCAGGATATATAGGCACTATGTATATCATTTCTATACATAGTCATAACGTCGTAATAAGTGTTTAGGTGTTACAGTGTGTGTTACATAAAGAAGGGATCGAGACATTCAAATGACCGACCGCGGGTGCAGGTCGGTGACGGTTATGAAGCGCTGTTTTGACCTGTACCTCTTTGCGGCCTGAATGCGCTGTCTATGATACAGACATGTAGTCTGTCCATGTTACAGACATGTAGTCTGTCCATGATACAGACATGTAGTCTGTCCATGTTACAGACATGTAGTCTGTCCATGATACAGACATGTAGTCTGTCCATGATACAGACATGTAGT
>NW_025944319.1:29501-46080 GCF_000764305.2 Hyalella azteca | reverse complement strand
ACAAGTGATATCAATTCTTTAATAGCTATCTACTAAGCGCCGCGCTTGTGTTGCATGAGGCATGGCCCCTGTCAATCGCTAGCTCGTCAATCGGTCAAGAAGCGCATGCAGAGGCTGCAAAGCGCCTCTGCATGCGCTTTGAGGCACTTGACTCTCGTGTGTTGCCCCTAGTGTGAACGGGCCTTTACGATGGAGACACTTGCTGCACTCATTATGAGTCCAAAATTTTAAATATATTGAAATTTTTTATATTTTGTGTAGAACGTAAATGATCTTGATCAGTCCATACCAATTTAACAAAAATACTTTGGTAAAAAGTTTCATTTAAGTCATTTGCTGAAATGCCGTGCAATTGTCATCAGAATCCGTACTTTATCTGATAAAAAAAACCGTGAATGTGTCTAAAAAATTATTGATTTCAAATTGAGTTAGCGGGTGTCTGTTTATGGGAGATTTGAAAAAAATAGTTTTTTGAGAGTAACTCATGTAAAAAGAATGCCGCTTCAAATAATTATATCTCACATATGTGTACTGCATTATACGAGGATGAAAACATTCAGCTGAATAATCTGATGATATAAAGTTATTTGGAAAACAGCGAAATTGAATTTTCAGTTATTTTCATAACGAAATGTATAACGAATCCCGTCCAGTGAACATTCATGGCGGTAACGATATAGTTTATATTGTGTTTATGAGTGCATGAATAAATTCCATCTATTCCATCGTATTCAGCAGCCTAACTTGACCCAAACCCAACATATTCTTGGTATTATATCTTTACAGAGCTGTTTATTCGTAAGATGCAAGTGTCCAGGGACACTTGCATCTTACACTCCCTTGTATTAAAATGACAGATTGAAAATATAGGAATATCCGTTATAAGAGAAAACGTTTGACGGAGTAACTCAAGTAGAATAATATGACATTGACTGGCACGATACACTGCGAAGTAGTGCTTTTTTCTTCATTGAACCCTCCTGTCGTGAAGCTTTAATTAGAAAAAAATTTGTTCAGAGGCCGGTAATAAGCACCCGTGCATAGGTGAAGAGAAGATACAAATAATCTAGCCTGGGTTAGGTTTACTTGTCTGCCTAATTTTTGCCTATTTCTTTGCCTATTTATTTGTGGGATTTTTTTTTTGCCTCAGGGTTTAGGTTAAAGCATTTTAATGACATAGTTCGACACAAAATAAGGTATTTTTAAGAATATGCACTCCAATATGACCTTGTTAAGAAAAACGCACTCTAGTATATCCTTGATAATAAAACAATGAATTTTGCTACATTGAATTGTAATTCTTAAAAAATTTTAATATACCCTATTTGTTCGTATTTTTCATCCAATTAACCTTGTTAGGAACGCGCTCATCAGTTATGTTCTTGTTTGGAATACGCACCCCAGTAACGTCTATGGTGTTTATTCTTAACAAGATACGATAATAATGTTACTCAATGCAATCAATAGACATACTCAAATCAGTCGATAGCTTATTGTTAGAATATCTCCCAGCTGCTAGTAGTTATGCAGCGCTGCTGGAGAACAAAGCTTTTTGTGTGTCCTTCCTGAGCACCGAACCTTCAACACGCCCGCCCCACCTGCCGGCCCAAAGAAATTCTTAGGTTTTATCGTTGGTAGTCGATAAGGAAACGTAATCAAATGTGGTCTGAGTAATTATCATTGCTTCATATGACGGCACACGACGGAACAGAACGGCTTCAATCGCTCGATTTACTAACTATTAAGTTAACTCGTGCCGGGGATTTTCAAAATTACATCCGTCGTTAAAGTATCTATTATATTCACAGATGGAATGAGACACCGCAACATTTTGTATAAATCAATAAGAGAAATTGAAGAATATAACAATTTATACAGATAATTTGGAGCAATAGTGATTATTTTTAATGCTGTTAGAAGGATATGAACAAATTACGCCATAAAATTGACATTATTCATGATAAACAATCACATCATTCGAAATTCGGAATATTCAAATATCAAATTAATGATGGATAACAGGAATAAAAATATCAGCCACTCGTAAATCATAACCGAAACTTCCCAGGCAAGTTGTAATGCAGTCCACTTCCTCAGAGTGAGTGAATGACGCCTGAAATGTCAGAATGTCCTCGTACCTCGTATATAAAAAAAGAACTAAACAAATAAAACTATATTTAACGTTTTTCAAAGGTTAATCACCATGAGTTGACTAATCCAACTCATCCAATCCAATCCAATTTTGTTGTCCTTCACGTTTCAAGCTGAAAGACAGTCCTGGTAAATTATTTGTTTTTTTTTTTAGTGTAACTTAAAATGTTTCATATCAGACACAATAAAAAACCTCTCATGAGAGGAGGACTCAAGTATTTTCGTGACTCCACTCGACGACCGAAAGTCATCAAGTGGAAATTGAGTGTCTGACTTGCGCCTTGTTCTGATGATCTATAAATTAAACAAATTTTCATGTAAACTTGCTTTGTGATGTTAGGCAAGGAGGCTCCGTTTGAAAATAAACCGCGAGCAAGCATCATCTGGTAAGGAGCACACTTATGGTTGTTACTCAGGCTTTTTAACTCTCAAGATCAAAACGGTATTTCCCCACCTGCCGCCTGCACGCCCGCCCCACCTGCCGCCTGCACGCCCGCCCCACCTGCCGCCTGCACGCCCGCCCCACCTGCCGCCTGCCGGCCCAAAGAAATTCTTAGGTTTTATCGTTGGTAGTCGATAAGGAAACGTGATCAAATGTGGTCAGAGTAATTATCATTGCTTCATACGACATCTAACTCTGAACAAACTATTTGTACAGAGTTTGTAGTTGCACAGAACTTTTTTGATTGGTATTACAAATAACAAATTAAATAATATTTTAGTTATATTTTCTTTTTTAGGTGTAATGTCGGAGAAGAGACAGACTAAAGAAAGCGTGGAGTGAGAGTGATGACATAGTGAGACCAGAGAACGCAGAAGCAGTTAATTTATATCAGTATTTACATTGTGGAGTCATTCCCATCGCCAGAAACAAACAGAAACAAGCATTTATAATTATATTGTCAGGCTTTAAACTCATAACAAACACGCGAACAAACTTTCCAAAATAAATAATTGTGATCACGTATAACAGGCGACCGTTCAGGGGCCGGATTATCAAAACTTCGTAATTTTTCGTACTTACGACAAAAAAGTTACGTGTTACATAAGTACACCCTAATTTTGGCATTATCAAAACTTTCGTACGCAAGTCTTAGCTAAAAGCGTATTATCAAAACCATCTGGCTAACTGACCAATCAGAGGCTTCGGATTTCCTGTTCCTAGCTATAGCTCCTCCCGATCAGTGCGCGGTGCGCTTGGACGAAAGTAGGATGTGTGGTGTCAGCGGTATTTGCGGTGCCTGACTATAGGGTGTATTGGGATAAATAAATGAGACGTTATCCAACTATCAATGCACTTGTTGTTGTGATCATTAACCGAAATTTCTTGCAATATGGGAAAAAATATGCATTATTCCCATTCAAAATTAGAAGAATTATTTAGAAGGTTACAAAGAATTTCGTGAGTTGGAGTTGCGACTGTCATGAAAAGAAATACATTTGTTTGCAGAGAACTAGAAAAATGGTTGGCTTGTCAACCTCAATATAATTTTAAAACAAAAAGGCATTACTATATTGTTCAAGTGAATGATCATAAAACTCTTAGATATGAATATCAAAATTTGCTTGTAAATTATAGCACAAAAAGCAATGACATTTTTCCCAAAAGCACCGTTTAGCGCGATCACATATTATATGTCGGATTATTGACAAAATTCTATCACAATTCACCGTGTTTCTACTTGCTAGTAAATCAATAGTTTCCTATTGCTACTACAGCAGACACTCTAAACTTATGCGGAACTCCACTTACGACATCTTCGAGCAGGCGTACAGTTACGTTACGTAGCTTCCCGCGCAAATGTTTTGATAATACCACTGCTAGAGTTGCGTCATCAGCACTTACGCCACTCGTAAGTCGATTTTGCGTACTTAGGAAGTTTTGATAATACGGCCCCTGAGTGTTAAAGGTGTGTCCCAGAATATTATTCCTTGTTCCCTTTCTCACATTTATACCCAAGCAGTATGTGACAGGTAGTCAATAAATGCAGTCACAGTTTGACTAATTCTCCCTATCGCAACACACTGACTTAAACAACAAGAACGACCTCTCAACGCTTTAAAAGTTAAGCAATTTCAGCATTTCTTTAACTTCCTTGACTCATTACGAGTCTAAAAAGTTGTCAACATAATTCAATATTCGAATCTCACTAAGCGCGGTTTTTGACAATATCACATGATATGTAGTTGCTACCTACTATTTCTATGGAAGTCTTACATAGAATCAATTTTTCAAACGATGGTCATAAACGATAAAATTATTAACTGTTCTGAGCGTTGAAACTAAAATCTATGATTAAGTGATTAAAAAGGATATTTATTGCTTGATCATACAATATTCACAAAATTAATAGTTTTTTTCATAATTTGTTATCATAGGGCAACTGATGTAAATTTTCCATACACGTCACCGCAAGAAACCAATTGTTTCTTTATAAGAGTACTGCATTATGCTGGAATGAGTCCATTGAAAAGAATTCGCTGATAACACGGTCGTAATAATGTAAAGTTGGAAACCATAACATAGAGTACACAAATTGAGTATTCTACTACAGAAACACAAATAGTCGAAATTCATACGCAACGCTCATAAAGTCTAAACCGTTCACTACTTTGCTATAGGTTATTTAGGGTAACAAATTTATCATAACTAAATATATATATATATATATATATAATATATATATATATATATATATATATACTTTTTCTCAAATAGTACTCCAGAAGATTAAATAAAAATAGAATATTGCATCAAATTGACATGCAATGCGATATAAAAGTACAATTTAAACAGTAAAAATAATTTTTATCATAAAATGTTATATTTTTAGTATTGTTGACCATTATAGTCGAGTAATATCAATAATCTGTGTAATTTTAATCTATAGCAACTAAACTGAAAAGTTATTGCGAGATGTTACCATGCCTATAAATCCGCCACCCAGTCGCTCTGTACGAAACCACCTGAAAACTGAGAATAATAATCTTATGATGATGTCCACTAAGCTAGTACTAAGTTCCCGTAATTAAAATGTTCAGTTAAGTAATAGATGATTCACCAGTGAAGTGATCGCCAAGTTGTGAAAGGCGCAGCCACTACAATGACAGCAAATAATCACTGGCTCAAAATAAACATCCTGCCTTTCCTCTCCACTTTGCAATCCATTTCAAACTCAAATCTCTTCGCCAGGGCTGCGATAATAGAGAACATTCAACCTCTCAATTTATTATCTATTCAGTTTACTCATGCCTGGGAGTTACATAATTAAATACGTCGTCAACATTTTAAGATGCAGTGTGGTAATGATGGACCACACCATTTTATTCAAATCATTTAGAGAAATTAATAAATATAATCAATTCATGCAGATTATTTGGAGCAATGATCATCGATTTCTATATTGCAACAAAATAATAGTTGAATTTTCCGGCAAAATTTATCCCAATCCGTGATAAAGAATAACATTATTGAGAATTTTGAAGATTTATGATACGAAATTAGTCATGGATAACAAAAAAAGAAATATTCGCCTCTCGCATATCCGGAACTTTCCAGGCAAGCTATACTGCAATTGAGAGTTTCTCATAGTGAGAGAATAACGTCTGAGATTTTATAATCTTTTGGTTCTGAAAAGAATGAATTAAAAAATTCCAGAAAGATTAGAGCGATATTTAACGTTTTTTTCTAAGGTTTATCACCATGAGTAGCTGCATCATTTTCCGTTATACCAGTTCACGTGACTCATTTGAAGGAAATGACACGATTTATCACTAAACACAGCAAAAATATCATTCATTGTTTGTGTCAACATGAAGAAGAACTGGATCCATTTTAATCTGCACTGAAATTGGCGACGATGTGACAAATGATCAGTGTTGCAATAGCCGAAAATTTATTTGTGTATTATATAAAAAGCCTTATTAATTTTAAGTGCTGCAATTTACTTTAGGCCATTGACATAGTTTGTATATTGAAAGCTCTATTCCTTTCTATTCTTGCTTGTTAACATTTAATTTTGTTGTGCTTCACGTTACAAGCTGGAACAAACAGTTCAGGATAACTATTTGTTTTTAGTACACCTTAAAATATTTCGATGTGGAGAAAATAGAAAACCAGTCATTGGAGGAGGACTCAAGTATTTTCGTGACTCCACTCGACGACCGCAAGTTATCAAATGGAAATTGAGTTTCTGACTTGCGTCTTGTCCTGCTGATCTATAAATTAAACAAATTTTGATGTAAACTTGCTTTGTGATGTTAGGCAAGGAGGCTCCGTTTGAAAATAAACTGCGAGCAAGCATCATCTGGTAAGGAGCAC
This sequence comes from Hyalella azteca, assembly GCF_000764305.2. Lineage (NCBI taxonomy): Eukaryota > Metazoa > Arthropoda > Malacostraca > Amphipoda > Hyalellidae > Hyalella > Hyalella azteca. Next base: position 39,608 of record NW_025944319.1, on the reverse strand, counting down.
ACTTATGGTTGTTACTTCGGCTTTTTAACTCTCAAGATCAAAACGGTATTTCATACATAAATCAGCAAACTGACATGTCTTAGATCAGATTAACATTAAATGAAGGTATTTTTCCCATAATAAAAGCATTCAAAGTCAAATTTTCAAGAAACTGAAAACACATGACGATTGAAGCCAGTATGGAAGCGGTACGTCGTTGGCAGTTATGTGGCGCTGTTAGATTGCAAATTTTTCTGGTCCGGAATAGTTAGTAAAAAAAACTTCACTGTAGTGTTTGTTGTTAATGTAAGTAATAGCTTTGTAAAACACCTTCTTTAATCTAGTATGGTGATCAGTTCTATATCGCGTATATGCGTTAGTAAAATACCTTCAACCCTAAGTGTTAGTAAAATACCTTCACCCCTAAGTGTTAGTAAAATACCTTCACGCAACATGGCCTGCAGTTGTGCAGTTGCCAGAGAGGATGCAGTTGCCCTGCTTGCTTTTACTTCTTTTTCTTCTTCCTATTTGTATAACTGATTCAAGCAATTATTAACCACATTTATTTCAGTTACAATTAAATACTACCCACCTAATGTGCTCATGGTGCTAAGAACTTATATGCTTTAGTTTGCCCTAACTATTCATTAGGAAGTAATATTATGCTATAAAAAATATATTATATATAGTTACTATGTCATCAAGGCAAAAATGATATTGAACAACGTACGAACATAGCTGGAATCCCATTCACGATTAAAATAAAATTAATTTTAGCTAGAATATTGGTAATTTAATTTTATTAGTATTAATTCGATTATATTGGGCAAACGGGTCGAGGCAGGCATTACATTTATGGCGTGTAATATGCAAGCAAGGCCGTGCTGGCTCAGCGCGAGCCTCCCGTGGCGTTCCTTGTCTTCGTTTCTATTTTATTCACGAAAGCTTCGCTTTTCAACGGATTCACGGCTGTTGAAGAAAGGTTAGTAATATATATCCCCATTTTATTTGTTATAGTGAATGGCTTTTACAATGTATTAGTAATAAGTTTTTGAGTAGGGGGCGCGGTTGATGTGCACTGGATCAGAGATCAGGGGGGGCAACCCAAACTATCCGCTGCATAACCCGGCGGTGATCGCCATGGATTGTACCTGAGATTTGCAGACAAATTCTCAAGCCGGTTATGCAACAGCTTCAACTATTTATGCAGGATTTTATGGCATGAAAACATTCCTTATACCTGCTATTATAATATTGAAACGATCGGGCAGATTGGCAGTGCCATACTTGTCGGTCCAATATTAAATCCTACATCGAGTAAAGAAAGACTCGTAAGAGTCCCATAAATTGATTTTATGTTCAAGTTTCCTAATTAGCAGTTGAAGTGAATCGATCCCGTCATCCATTACCGTTGATAAAATATTAATTCTCAGGTTTCAATTTTAAAGTAATTATCTATTTCATCTCCCGTTATGATGAATAAAAAAGCCAAGGCCAATATTTCCAGATGTTTTACTTCGTAAATTATAAACTAATTTTAGAACAGGTAATTTTTATCAACCATTAACATCTACAATATCATATATTATTATTTTAGGGTAACTCAAGTAAAAAATTCAATCTGTTCTCACGTAACCAGAATCGCTCCCCAAGCGCACCGTATACCAAATCGCTTAAATAACAGAGAATGATAAGCCAATGGTACAATTGACTTAGCTTATGGATAACTCCTCATGATTAAAATGTTTATTCAATTTATAAAACCTTCACAAGTGAAAGCATCGCCCAGGTCGTGACTTACTTCAGATGTAAATCGCAGGATGCCGCGCATTTCTGGACTTGTTTTATTTATTTATAATTTACAAGCTGAGGTTTGAAAAGAAAAACTTATTTTCTAGAGAACAGATGACGGCATAGATCAAATTTATGTATCGTTTCAAAGTGCACGAACATAGAAATAAAGCTGTATCTACAAATGTTGATGAGTTCCATCTCACTTCATAAGACTGACCTGTGGGTAAATGTTCATATTACATTTCTAAATAAAAATATTCGATCGTAAATTCCGTGCTAAAGTAGCTTATAAACTCCAAACAATAATAATAATAATGATAAATAGGCTTACAAATGATTGTGGAAATTTTAGTTAAGAGAAAACGTTTCACGGAGAAACTCAAGTATATGCGAGGGAAGAATTTCATGGCCTGAGCTAAATGCATGGAACTTTAAGTTCAGAATTGTGCTTCATATCGCTATTCTAGTCTTTGAGTTTATCACTCATGAAACATTGCGTGATTTGGTAAATGAGAGGCGGTCTTGTTTGTAGGAAAACGACGAATATTCCATCATGAATAAGCATAAGCAAATCATTTCCTTCCAATTACAACACTTAGTTCAAGCCAAGAGAAATGTCCTCATCAGTAATGAAAACAATGGTTTTGCCCGTGAATTGCGTAATTTTAAAAGCTCCTTGCAGTATTAGGAGAATAAATTCTCTTGAAATCATTGTTTATGAAGTCACTGGATGCTACACGCGTCAGGCGCTGCAGGTCGGGCGCAGTTATGCGTTGCTGTTGAACAGCGCAGCCTCGCGTAGCTGTGATACCGACCGAGCTTGAGGCGGCGGGTGGGGGGGGGGCTGGTCTGTCTGTCTGTTAGACTGTTGTGGTGTGGTGATGGTTGTTTTGTTATTCACTCGCAGAGCTGGGCAGCACTACTTCGAAATGTAGCGGCGCTACCGCTACCGCTACATGCTCTAAGTGTAGCGGGCGCTACCGCTACCGCTACACTCACTAGATTGTAGCGAGCGATACCGCTACCGCTACAGTAAAATGTAGCGCCGCTACAATGGCAAAAATTATTGGAAATCTCTAAATATTTATTGTTCTGCTATTGGGATTTACTCATAAACATTTAATTATAATAAAACATTTTTAAAACATATCAATGCAACTTTATTGCAATTAACCTAACCGAACTAGTACGGGTTAGATACAGTAAATAAAAGTTAGTTATTTTTATGTTTTACCTTCCCTACAAGGATGTCTACTTTAATCTACCAATCTCAAAAATTATCTACATATACATATAAAAAATCAGTCTTTTATTTGTATATATATGTGGATTATTTTTGTGATTGGTAGATTAAAGTAGACATCCATATAGGATGTAGCGATGTAGGGAAGGTGAAACATGAAAATAACTGTGTAAAAATAACTGTAAGCAAACTGAAACATGAAAAAATACCTGCAAGTGGTAACTGGTAACAACTGTACAAGTAACAACTGACATGTTGACACTAGTAACAGGCTGAGGTTGACAACATTACACCGAAATCTTTCGTACAGCTTTATTCTGTAATTTATATTATGTATTTTCATGCTGGTTTTTAAATAATATTTAATACTATTAAGTAAAATCGAAAGGCTTTATTTATAAATGTAGCGGTAGCGCTGTAGCGGCAAAGCCTCGTATCGCTATTTAAATATGTAGCGGGCGCTACCGCTACCACTACATTGCCTTAAATATAGCGCCGCTACCGCTACCGCTACTGAAAACGTAGCGACCGCTAGTAGCGGCCGCTACATGTAGCGCGCTTCTGCCCACCTCTGGACTTATTGGTGATGGTTGATATTCTTTATTTATATTCTGGAACTGTACATTGAATTCAGTATATAATATCAATTAATATAAATATATACTAACCACCTCATTTTCAGATAGGTATAAACTATAAATAATATCGAGCTGTTGCCCGTTTAGAACGGAAAATAACTTCTTTTTTAGTATAGTAAAGTCCTCGATAGTTTGTCCTCGAATTGTTTTTCTTATGTCGGAATATTCGGATTAAAGTGGATAACTACTTTATTTTTATTCATGACCCCATGCGCCACGAGGATATGGTAAAAGAGATGAACCCTTTTATTGATTATGACGAATGAACCATTGCAAGGCACTGAACTATCGCCTTATTAATCTATATGAGTGTATTATATGTAGTGTTCGATGTATAGTAGTTCGGATGCAATAATAGCCAGGTATTATTGCTTAGATTAGTTGCAGGTGCGTATATGTTATAATACTCGGGATACGTTATCGAATGTTCTAAGGTCAAGGTACCTGCAGTTTGAGCTAATCGGAGCATCGTACAACAGTCATAGTCCTTACTCTAACAGGCACTGCGTACCTTTTTCTGAAGCTGAATGGGCTTTACAGGTAACAATACGGTTTCCATTGCCCTATTTACTTACTAGTAAGTTAACTCCTATCAGGGAGTTACAAAATTCTATAAAATTATTCATTCTATACAGTAAACATACTGAGAGCGGTCAAATGATGGACCGGACAACTTTGTATAAATGACGAAGAGAAATTAAATAAAATAACAATTTTTACAGATTGTCCGGGATGGCGGTTGAAGAATTTGATATTTTAACAGTAAAATTATCAAATTCCGCGGAAAATTGACTCAATCAATGGTAAGCACTCATATTATTCAAATTTTAGAGATATATATAAATAGAATTATTGATGGATAACAATTATAAAAATGTTGGCCACCGACATATCATCGAAACTCTTTCCAAGCGAGCTGTAATGCAGTCCATTTTCTCAGAGAGAGTGAAAGACGCCTTAAATGTTAGAATGTTCGCGTATATATAAAATAAACTGAATGAATAAAACGATATTCAACGTTTTTCTAAGGTTAATCACCATGAGCCGATGCATATTTGTGCATTTTTCCTGTTCACGAAACTCATTTGAAAAAATGACGCGATTTATCACTGCGCACGTAGAAAATCTAATTGAATTTTTTTCACCTCGAGGAAGAATTTAACTCATTTTACTCTGCACTGAAATTGGCGACGATGTGATAAATGATCTGTGTTGAAATAGCCGTAAATTTATTTGTGCATAATATAAATAGGCATTATTATATATAAGTATTGTAATTTACTCTAGACCACTGACTTAGTTTGAATACTGAAATATCTAGGTCTTACTATTCTTGCCTGTTAACATCCAATTTTGTTGTGCTTCGCATTACAAGCTGCAACAGACGGTCCTGTATAATTATTTGTAATAGTCCAACTTAAAATGATAGCCGTATAGAAAATATAAAACCTGTCATTGGAGGAGGACTCAAGTATTTTTGAGACTCAACCCGACGACCGCAAGTTATCAAGTAGAAATTGAGTTTCTGACTTGCGCCTTGTTCTGCTGATCTATAAATTAAACTAATTTTGCTTTTAAACTAAATTAAACTAAACCTGCTTTGTGATGGTTAGGCAAATAGGCTCCGTTTGAAAATAAACTGCGAGCAAGCATCATCTGGTAAGGAGCACACTTATGGCTGTTACCAGAGCTGGGCAGCGCTACTTTGAAATGTAGCGGCGCTACCGCTACCGCTACATGCTCTAAAATCTAAATGTAGCGGGCGCTACCGCTATCGCTACAGTAAAATGCAGCGCCGCTACATTAGCCGCTGCAATGGCCAAAATTATTGGAAATCTATAAATATTTATTGTTCTGCTATTGGGATTTACTCATCAACATTTAATGATAATAAATCATTTTCAAAACATATCAATGCAACTTTATTGCAATTAACCTAACCCAGTGATTCCCAAAGTGGACGATATCGCCCCCTAGGGGCGGTGGAAAGATTTTGGGGGCGGTAAATAAGAAGAGGGTGGTAAGGGGGGCGGTAGTCTAAAGTCAATGCCAGAAGTTCGAACGTTTGTTTGACGATTTGTACACAACATGTGCAGCACATGACTCCCAGCGATGGTTTTTTTATCCAGATCTGTTTTTTTAACCTCTCCTGGGTTTACGTCTCGGACAAATTAATGGCCGGACTCGCGGCCGGTCTCACGGCCAATTTCCAAATTCTATGATCAAGGAATATCTCCCAAACTAATGAACTTAACTCGATGAATCTTGGTACACGTATTCATTAGGACCTAACGGTAATGTTTTACTCGTGAAAATTGTTTGAATTTTGCCATTGTTATATGGCAATGCGGGCCGAAATAAACAGTGATCAAGTAATTTCTTCCAAACTACTGAACAGATTCGAACGAAATTTTGAATTTACAGTCCTAACTACCGAACGGTAATGTTTAGCTCGTGAAAATTTTTTCGATCGTGCCTTCGTTCGCGAGTTTTTTTAATTCACCTTCATTCGTGATATAAACAGCAATACGTGCTTAAATTCGCAGTAATCAAGAAATTTTTTCTAAACTTCTGAACAGATTTGAACGAAACTTAGTATTTAAATACCTAACCTCAGCAAGATGATGTTTAAAATTTTTTTTCGTTTTGCCTTCGTTTGCGAGTTATACGGCTATCCGTATAAGGCTCTTAGTTAAACCGGCCGGTAGAAAATCCGGTCGTTCCTCCTATATCTGTATAGCTCGCGAACGAAAGCAAAATAGAAAAATTGTCACGAGCTAAACAAATTAGTTGAGAAGTTAGGTATTTATTTACAAAGGTTCCTGGAAATCTGTTCTGTAGTTTAGAAGAAATTTCTTGATCGCCGCGAATTGAAGTTTCAAATTACCCGGCGATACGGGCCGAATATAAAGAAATGTGAAATCAACAATGATGGTGAAATGAAAAAAAAACTTGCAAACGAAGGTAAAATCGAAAAAATTTTATAAGATAATAAATCATCGTTTGGTAGTTAGGAATGTATATTCAAAATTTCGTTCAAATCTGTTCAATAGTTTGGAAGAAATTCTTTGATCACTGCGAATTTCGGCCTGTTTCGCAATGTACGCGTAATTCACGAATAAATGTAAAATTAAAATATTACGAGCTAAACATCACAGTTCGGTTTTGATGAATACGTGTTCCAAGTTTCATAGAGCTGCGTTCATTAGTTTGGGAGGGAGATATTACTTGATAATTGAATTTGGAGATTGGTCGTGAGACCGGCCACGAGTTCGGCCGTAAATTCGCCGGAGACGTCCTAGGTTTCTAGTGCTGAAACAGTTAAAACAGCTGAAAAACATATTGGTTCAGTAAATGGGGTTCTATTTGTGAAATACACATTTGTGTTTAACCTTTATCTTTTAAAATTGCAGCGTACTAAATTTCAAGAAAGAGGCGTATGTCTGTGGGGGGTGCTAGAAATTCACTAGGGAGCCAAAGGGGGCGCCAGCCTAAAAAAGTTTGGGAACCACTGACCTAGCTAACCGAACTAGTACGGGTTAGATACAGTAAATAATAAGATACAGTTATTTTTATGTTTTACCTTCCCTACATGGATGTGTACTTTAATCTACCAATCTACAAAATTATCCACATATACATATAAAAAAATCAGTCTTGTGTTTGTATATATAGGCGGATTATTTTTGAGATTGGTATATTAAAGTAGACATCCATGAAGGCAAGGTGGAACATAAAAATAACTGTGTAAAAATAGCTGTAAGCAAACTGAAACATGAAAAAATACCTGTAAGTGGTAACTGGTAATAACTTAACAAGTAACAACTAACATGTTGACACTGTAGTAACAGGCTGAGGTTGACAACATTACACCGAAATCTTTCGTACAGTTTTATTCTGTAATTTATACTATGTATGTATCATGCTGGTTTTTATATAGTGTTAATACTATTAAGTAAAATCTAAAGGCTTTACCTATAAATGTAGCGGTAGCGCTATAGCGGCAAAACCTCATATCGCTACTTAAATATGTAGCGGGCGCTACCGCCACCGCTACATTGCCTTAAATGTAGCGCCGCTACTGCTACTGAGAATGTAGCGGCCGCTAGTAGCGGCCGCTACATGTAGCGTGCTGCTGCCCACCTCTGGCCATATGAATGACATTTTATACAGCACACTCCGCTGAGATCCTTGTAGAATTGTTAGTACATTAATATGGTTTTTGAAGAATTTTTGATGGGCTTTTACCTTGTGCACATTTTAATAGTCTATTTAGATGTCCTCAATACGGTTTTCCTTTAAAATGTTCTGTTTCGTTACTTTTTCTGCACTGCTCTTACGTTTTCACGCAAAACTTTACCTATTCCACAAAACAAATGCTTTTTGAAGCTGTATATCATACATGACCCCTGACTGCTTTGATGTAGGCGGTCTCCGGGCAGTTCACTCCGCTTTGATTGCTTGGATAAAAGTTTTATTTGGTAGCCTGCGCAACAGGTGCAGTGACCTGCAGGGGCATGGATGGATAGCCTATGGCAGCAGTGGGGGGCGACATGACCTGACGAGCCAGGCCTGGTCCGAGTGCCTTAACACGGGCCAGGCCTGGTCCGAGTGCCACAACACGGGCCAGGCCTGGTCCGAGTGCCACAACACGGGAGAGGCCTGGTCCGAGTGCCACAACACGGGCCAGGCCTGCTCCGAGTGCCACAGCACAGGCCAGGTCTGGTCCGAGCACCACAACACGGGCCAGGCCTGGTCCGAGTGCCACAACACGGGCCAGGCCTGGTCCGAGTACCACAACACGGGCCAGGCCTGGTCCGAGTGCCACAAAACGGGCCAGGCCTGCTCCGAGTGCCACAACACAGGCCAGGCCTGGTCCGAGTGCCACAACACGGGCCAGGATTCTCCGTACATAGCTTTTCAAACCGTTTTTAGGCCGTTCGAAGAGAGGGGCAGTTGAGACGCTTGCTGGAAGATTATTGCATGTATATAGGAAGCGCAGAGACAAGTACAGACATCTCACGCTTCTGCTGCTGCATTTTGTGGCGACCCTCAGGCTGTTCCCCCGAGTGGGTGTGCCGAAGTGAAGGCGAAATTGCGGCCGGTCTACGCGATATGGATTTATTTTGTATGGATGGATGTGTTGCACGGATTTAATTAAGCATATCCATCGTGTCGCCGTTCAGGCCCCGGTACTCCTGGCAATTCAGGCCCATGACCACACGTCGAACATTTCCCCGTTCTGTTGTTTGGCCGATAATATTCAATTCTCTGCCGGTATTTAAATTTGCAGTGTGGGTCTCCTCACGATTACTTCGTGTGATTTGCTAACCGGTTTTGTGGCTCAAGGGGAAAATAGGCTGTGACCAATGGTTGCATCATCTTTTGCTGATGTTTTAGAATCATTGAATTTTCTGAAGTTGTCTTCGCCATTTAATGTTTAGCAGGAAAATATATTAAAACATATTTTTCTTGTATTGTTGAAACTCCTCTGAAACTCCTCTGAAAAAGCATCTTCAATGTAATTTTTGATTAATCGAGTAATTTTTCAGTAATTTTGAGTAAAGAACGAAGCCACCACTCCAATACGAGCGCGATCAAATAACCGGTCGATTGCCACACGTCGTTTTAATTACCAATAAAATCGTTCAAGAATTGGCGGGCGTAGTGAGAGTAGCATTTTCGCAGCGACAATCGAAATATTATAATAATTTTTGAGTTCCCTGTTAGCTAGGATTGGTTCACTGTAACTCGAACTGATGTAGCTACGATGCAATAACTTGGACGTGTGCTTGACACCCGCTGTAACAGATTGTTCATAATATCCATGGTTTATAAGTAATTTTAATTAAAATTTTCGAATAAACACTATTTACGTGTACAATGGTACGTTTAGATTATTCATGTCTGAATTGGGATTGTCTAACCGAAACTTTGTTTGAATATATTTTGAAATCAATATAGCAAAAGGCTGAATGATCTAATTAAAATAATAATGGAATCAATGATATAGCGAATATACATATTTTATTAGTGGCTATTTGGCTTTTAAACTTCACAATAAAAATCGTATTGAACCTCGGTTTTCAATTAAACATTCGAAACACATGCAAATTGGTTATAAATTATTCCAAGTTTACGCGCTACCTGCCGTTTTCTTTTTTATTCATTTGCGCATTTCGCTCTTCGATTGACCGGTCGAGTTGTTTATGAAGTGGAGTGAATACTATAAATCGTTGAGTTCACTGTGTGCACAGAGATTGGAGCATTGTTTATTTGTACTGGAAAATTAATGTAATTTTGGTAATAAATCATATATTGTTATTATCTTTGTAAAATTTTAATGTATATTCGTTAATATTAGAGGAGTTTAGGAATGGATTTGAGTAAATGTTTCCCGCCATATTGTCATGGCGGCCCAGTGGTAACATGTCCACGCGGACCTTCTGGAAT
>NW_025944319.1:0-29382 GCF_000764305.2 Hyalella azteca | reverse complement strand
GTAAAGTGATGAATGGAGCAGAGAAATACCAGCGAGCTTGATGAGCATGGGCAGGTGAAATTACAAAATTATTGCAGCCAATTGATGATGTCGCTCATGCCAAGCCCAAACATTTACTAAGATCCTAGTGAGTCAGTTTCCTTACCCTAAAGTATACTGAAATCGCAATATTTACCCCAAAATGACGAGAGTGTAGATATGATTAAACAGTAAATGAAAAGGAATTGGGATGATTTAGATTGCGACTGTATACTAAAATAATCTGACTACAATGAAATGTCGCACGAGTTGCTCGTACTTATATTAGCTGATGAAATTTACTGTAATTTTACGGTAACATCGGAGGCTGATTTTAAGTGGCAATGTTTAAAAATTCTCTCAAATTTTTGCGCGCCACCTCTGATACCATTACTAAAATTCAGGTCATACCTCGTCAATAACTATTTCATTTGCATCGTAAGCTCAGAAGAGCCTCAAAAAGTTAATATTTCCATTTATTTTCATAGTATAGATATTCCAGTCCGACGAAAGAGGAAACCGCATCTGTTGATTAAATATTTTTCTTTTAGTTTTATGAATTTAATTTTTTCATGTTTTTTCTCACTTATAACATGAAAACAGCACTCATATATTTATTCAATCTTCTTATTTCGCGTAAGAATGAAAATATGGAAGATATTCCATCGAAATACAGAATTATCATCAAAAATTTTTTCTGACATTATGATGGGATAACTAATATAAAAAATTCATGTGGAGCGTAATCGTGCACGAAGCCACGAAGCACGTTTACCTAACCTACAATATTCAATAGACAGAAATACTGAACAAATGATGAAGTTCTCTTATTTAACGGGTGAATACCAGAGATTAAAAGCATACGTTATGATTGTAAAAATGTAAAATTAAAATCAAACGTTATGGTCAAAAACGCAAAATTAATATTTGAATTATTTTTTGTATTCATCAAGTGCACATTGATGCAGAAGAGATGAATGAACTTTCATCGTCAGTGATCGCAGTATGTATGTAATTCGTAAACTGTTTACTACAGTTGTACGGCACAATTATAGTAACGATTAATTATGTTAAAGTGTTACACGACTTCCACACGCCTAACATATATGGAAACATTTTATAGGTTCATTTCTTATCTTCAATTCTATTCCCTCGTCATATATTATCCCAAGCCTCGCGTGAGCAATATAACGAAGCTTTAGTTATATATTAAGGGAGGATTTAATTATATCAGAGCATGACGTGTCTCGATGATTGCAGTGAAGAGAATAAATATCTTGGGGGGACTCAAGTATTTGCAAGCTTCCCCTGCACTACGAGGTATTTACTTGTAGATGATACTTGAAGTTTTTAATTGTGCTTAATGTTAGTGGTGCTCGTGCTCTAAACATTGTGCTCGTCTCTCAGGAAATATTGCATGGTGAGACTCATAAATGTGAAGACATATTGGTGGCTGGGAAGCAATGAAAATTTCCCCTAAGTAATGTGGAATGAATGTACTCATATATTTTTCTAGTTCACAAGGAGCCGTTCCCATCAATTGTGAAACCAATGGTTTGGCTTACGAACTGCATGATTTTTGGCGCTCAATGCAGTATTAGGAAAATAAGTTCTATAAAAATTAATAGTTAAAGAAACTAAAACCTAATATAGTAAAAAATATAGTTAAAGTTAAATAATAGTTAAAGTTAAGTTAAAAAGTTAAATAATAATAAATATTATTTAACTAATAAAGAATAATAGTTAAAGAAACCTAAAAGCACTCAATGTTGTACACGTCAGGCGCTGCAGGTCGGGCGCAGTTATGCGTTGCTGTTGAACAGCGCAGCCTCGCGTAGCTGTGATACCGACCGAGCTTGAGGCGGGGGGTGGTGGGGGTGGGTCTGTCTGTCTGTTGTGGTGGTGGTTATTTTGTTATTGGTGATGGTTGATATTCATTATTTATTTTCTGGAACTGGACATTGAATTCAGTAAATAATATCAATTAATATAAATATACTAACCACCTCATTTTCAGATAGGTATAAATAATATCGAGCTGTTGCCTGTTTAAAACGGAAAATAATTTATTTTCTAGTATAGTAAAGTCCTCGATAGTTTGTCCTCGAATTGTTTTTCTTATGTCGGAATAATCGGATTAAAGTGGATAACTACTTTATTTTTATTCATGATCCCAAGTGACACGAGGATATGATAAAAGAGATGAACCCTTCTATTGTTTATTAGGAATGATCCATTGCAAGGCACTGAATTATGGCCTTATTAATCTATATGAGTGTATTATATGTAGTGTTCGATGTGTAGTAGTTCGGATGCAATAATATCCAGGTATTATTGATTAGATTGGTTGCAGGTGCGTATATGTTATAATACTCGGGATACGTTATCGAATGTTCTAAGGTCAAGGTACCTGCAGTTTGAGCTAATCGGAGCATCGTACAACAGTCATAGTCCTTACTTTAACAGGCACTGCGTACCTTTTTCTGAAGCTGAATGGGCTTGACAGGTAACAAACGGTTTCCATTGCCCTATTTACTTACTAGTAAGTTAACTCCTCTCAGGGAATTTCAAAATTCTATAAAATTTTACAGTCAACTACCATTCTAATACGAGGGGCGGTCAAATGATGGACCGGACAACTTTGTATAAATGACTAAGAGAAATTAAATAAAATGACAATTTTTACGGGTTATCAGGGATGACGGTTAGAGAATTTGATATTTTGACAGTAAAATTATCAAATTCCGCGAAAAATTGACTCAATCAATGGTAAGCACTCATATTATTCAAAATTTTAGAGATATATATAAATAGAATTATTGATGGATAACAATTATAAAAATGTTGGCCACTGACATCATCGAAACTCTTTCCAAGCGAGCTGTAATGCAGTCCATTTTCTCAGAGTGAGAGAATCACCCTGGAATGTTAGAATGTCCACGTATATATAAAAAGTACTGAACAAATAAAGCGATATATAACGTTTTTCAAGGGTTAATCACCGGGAGCCGATGCATATTTGAACATTTTCCCTATTCACGAGACTCATTTGAAGAAAATGAGGCGATTTATCACTGTACACATCAAAAATATAATTGAATTTTTTCACCACGAGGAAGGAATGAACTCATTTTAATCTGCACTGAAATTGGCGACGATGTGATAAATGATCAGTGTTGAAATAGCCGAAAATTTATTTGTGTATAAAATAAATCGGCACTATTATATATAAGTATTGCAATTTACTCTAGACCACTGACTTAGTTTTAATATTGAAATATCTAGTCTCTCCTATTCTTGCCTGTTAACATTCAATTTTGTTGTGCTTCACATTACAAATTGAAACAGACGATCCTGTATAATTATTTGTTATAGTCCAACCCAAAATGATAGCCGTATAGAAAATATAAAACCTGTCATTTGAGGAGGACTCAAGTATTTTTGAGACTCAACTCGACAACCGCAAGTTATCAAGTGGAAATTGAGTTTCTGACTTGCGCCATGTTCTGCTGATCTATAAATTAAACTAATTTTGCTTTTAAACTAAATTAAACTAAACCTGCTGTGTGATGGTTAGGCAAGGAGGCTCCGTTAAATATTAACGGAGCCTCCGTTAATTAATAATTAATTTTTTTAATATTATTATGTTATAAAATAAACTGCGAGCAAGCATCATCTGGTAAGGAGCACACTTATGGTTGTTACCAGAGCTGGGCAGCGCTACTTTGAAATGTAGCGGCGCTACCGCTACATGCTCTAAAATCTAAATGTAGCGGGCGCTACCGCTACCGCTACACCCACTAGATTGTAGCGAGCGCTACCGCTACCGCTACAGTAAAATGCAGCGCCGCTACATTAGCCGCTACAATGGCCATTTGCAGTTAGCTACTCTTCTTAACTCGAGGATATTTGCTCGTGCGAGCATCAAAAAGTTTTTCTTTTAACCACACTATAACCACTTCAATCATGCATTCCAGGAACTGATAAGAGGCCCTCTCATGTATTCAAAAATTTTGCGGCAAATTTAATAAGAAATACAAATTTCTCGCGCATAAATGAACCATGTAATAAAATATTGATACTCGTCGAATAACACAAATGAATAATATGATGCACGATGGAACTTTTTCATTAAACTTCTTTAAATTCCTATTTGAATCGAATTATTTGACAATCACAAATAGTAGGGATATCTGAAGTAGAAATATAGTTACCATCATTCGCTCGTATCATAAGTCAATTACTTAGCAAAGATCTGTCGATAATTAGAGTGAAAAATGAATAGAATGTTCGATTATTTTCGTAAACAATTGTTGAGATTTTTACTAGCCATTGCCTGGAGCAGAGTATATAAGAAGTATATATTTTTCTGTATTCCTAAAATGTTTGTGCGCTGACGGAGGAAGACTCAACATGGCCTGCGGTTGCCAGAGAGGATGCAGTTGCCCTGCTTGCTTTTACTTCTTATTCTTCTTCCTATCTGTATAATTAATTTAAACAATTGTTAATTATATTTATTTCAGTTATAATTAAATACTACTCACCAAATGTGCTCATGGTTCCTAGAACTCATATGCTTCAGTTTGCCCTAACTATTCATTAGGAAATAATATTTTAATATAAATATAATATAAATAGCTAATATGTCGGCAAGGCAAAAATAATATTGGAAACCTATTATCATAACTGATATTGTATTCATTATTCGATTAAAAATAATTTCAGCGAGAATATTGGTAATTTGATTTTATTAGCATTAATTCGATTATATTGGGCAAACGGGTCAAGGCAGACGCTACTCCTATGGCATGGTCTATGCATTCAAAGCCTTTGACACTTCATGTGTCAAAGAAGAACGAATGTACTGGACTGGAGGCAGACGAAGCAATGGGCGTAGGCGTACTTTATACTGTATAAGGGAGATTTGCTAGAATAGTCGCATCGTAAAAACTGGAGTCAGAATGTTATGTAATTTGGAAATACATCATTATTAAACAATTAATGCAAGAAATTGGCACACACCTAAATCTTATTGAGAGTTAGTGTGTAACCGCGGCTACAGCTGTCAGGCTAAGAAATGAAATCCTATCAAAGAGGAGGGTATAAAGTAGGAGGAAGGCTCACCAGAAAAGACAAACAGGACAGTATAAAGATAATGATGGAGTCACCGCAGAAGCGCCCATTTTCTTCTACTCATTCGAGTTTGAGTCCAAAAACTCACTGTTCGACTGGATCTTCATCAGCGACAATGATATTCCGATTGGAGGAGGTAGTTTAATTCGCAATAAGCCAGTAACTTATCCATAGAATGCATTTCTGGGACACATAAGATCAGATCTGAAATTTGCCCCCTCATGTGCCATTCAAATGCTCAGGAAAACCTTAGAAGAAGGAAACCCTAAACCTCCATCTACCTATATTAGCCCATGAACAAATGATCGAAGTAAAGTTTAATCCACCTTTAGCGTCCCAATGGAGGTTAACCCCAACGTAAACTAAGGTGAGCCTCAGTTAAATCCTGCCCAGTTATAACACGATAAATAAATATTAAGCCAATCTTGCTAGTACCACATTCATACAAAATTATAAGACAATAGAAATAAATACTTAGCAAGGATTAGGAGCCTGAGGTTTACGAAGATACGAGGCCAGGTATCGGAAGTCAGGCCGGTACGGGAGATGTTGCTGCCACGGCTGCAGGTTCAACTCTAAGCGAAATTACAGGTGCGCCTCTTCGTCACCTGGCAGCAAGTGAAGGAGGCGATGCGCAATGGAGTGGTAATTTCTTACAGCAGCCAAAAATTGCAGATAATTTCATTAGAGAATGAACGTGAGCCTCTGAATTGTTAATTCGTTATCATGGCAACATTGCTTCTCATAGTTCTATATTACTTCATGAATTAAATGAATTCGATTAACATTATTCCAGGGTTTACGACAAACGGCGTATGACATAAAACATTTATTATAACTTCCTTGCTATGAAGATCGTAATGGAGCGCGTCGATCAGTTAGTCGGTCACACAGAACACCGCTGGCAACAGCGCCGCATAGCTGCGACCAACCAACATCCACTGATAGAAATGAATGTAGCATTAGATTCATAGCTTCTACAGCATTAATTCTAAATGAAACTCTTTGAAGTATTCTTCATTGATTTCATTACGTATTATTTCTGTCTCTTATACACATCTAGATGTGTATAAGAGACAGGTCCTATAACTAGCGCATGTGTTAGTAAAATATCATAACTTAGTGTGGCGGTTGGTCCTATAACTAGCGCATGTGTTAGTAAAATATCATAACTTAGTGTGTCGGTTGGTCCTATAACTAGCGCCTGTGTTAGTAAAATATCATAAGTTAGTGTGGCGGTTGGTCCTATAACGGGTTTGTTATATGTTGCAGTGTTCCCTCGGTATTCATGTTTGAATAGCTCAACATAATATTCCTCTTTCCCTTCTCGTGCGGTTTGCATCGGGTAGTCTATGAATACTGACAGAATTAACCTAAGTCTCATGATCGCGTCATCACGACATAATGTCCGACTGGCCCCGCTTATCGTGCAGGAACACCCGGTCTGAAAGGTCACGACTTTAACGGCCTGAAAGCCCGCATGCTTCTTCTTAGCAACTCTAGAGAGCTGCAAAAAGTTTTTTGAATAAAAAGAACCTTTCTAGTACCTAACAGAATTTCGTGTATGACCAGCCTCACAAATCTAAATAGTTTTCGTTCATAATTTTTACGAGATATTTTTTTTCAAAATAATCAGTTTTTATCAAAAATTTTCTCAATTTATAGAGAAGTAAATTGTATTGTTCTATACATTTACGCATTATTTCGACTGAAACTCGCGTAAATGACTCTTTTTGAAAAATCATGAGTACTTTTTTTACAGGGCAACTGATGTAAAAATACCAGCATATCGGCGTCATAAAATAATGCTCTCTGCAAATGAGTACTGCATTTTACAAGGATGAAAAAGTTCAAATGAATTAGATGGTATTACGGTGAAGATGATTGGACAATAAAGGAATGAAATTTGAATATAACTGGATTCCTTCAAATTGGAGTATATGTAATTCAAAGAAAACGTATGTCGGAGTAACTCAAGTAGAATTATATGACATTGACTGTCACGATGCACTTCGAAGTAGCGACTTCTTCCTCATAGCCCTGGCGTCATAAAGTTAAAATTATGAAAGGTTACGTTCTTAGGTCTGTAAAAAGTACGCGTGCATAGTTGAATGGAAGCTGTACAAATTCAAGCCTGGGTTAGGTTTACTTGTCTGCCAAATTTTTGCCAATAACCTTGCGGAACGAAAGTTCTTGCTCATTCATTTGACAGACATAAGTCAAATAAGTGAGAAAATTAAAAATGAAGTCATTCTAAAAAATCCACATTTAGCAATATGCCACATAAGCCCACATTTAGCACTATCAGGCATGGAATATCTACCGGTACTTGTCAAGCCATGACTGTGTTTTTTGAGTCATGGTTCAATAGATTTGCCAGCCATGATTCCATTTTTTTACTGTGATTTCCATATCTTGGCCATGAAAAGCCATATATAAGGTGCAAATTTATTTACAAAGTCCATGCACGTCTTATCCCTAATCTCTAATTTTACCATAAAACAGTCAAACGGCAACAATAACATTTGTCTTGGTACTGTTATGGAGTCATTACTCCTGTTGATATCGAAGCTGATGTAAATGCTATGGAGAGGAGAGTTCAGGTAGATGGCCCTAGTAAGTTTGTGAAGATGGAAAGACTGAACAGGAACTTAGAAGGCAAGCGTGTTCCTTCTACTTCGATTAGAATCACTTTTGAAGGCAAGGAGCTTCCGTCAAAGATCAAAATCTATAACTAGCGCATGTGTTAGTAAAATATCATAACTTAGTGTGGCGGTTGGTCCAATAACGGGTTTGTTATATGTTGCAGTGTTACTTCTCTTCCCTCGGTATTCATGT
This sequence comes from Hyalella azteca, assembly GCF_000764305.2. Lineage (NCBI taxonomy): Eukaryota > Metazoa > Arthropoda > Malacostraca > Amphipoda > Hyalellidae > Hyalella > Hyalella azteca. The sequence continues at coordinate 21,393 of NW_025944319.1, read as the reverse complement.
TTGAATAGCTCAACATAATATTCCTCTTTCCCTTCTCGTGCGGTTTGCATCGGGTAGTCTATGAATACTGACAGAATTAACCTAAGTCTCATGATCGCGTCATCACGACATAATGTCCAACTGGTCCCACTTATCGTACTGGACCACCCGGTCTGTAAGGTCACAACTTTAACGGTGTGAAAGCCCGCATGCTTCTTCTTATCAACTCTAGAGAGCTGTAAAAAGTTTTATTGAATAAAAAGAAGCTTCCTAGTACCTGAGAGAATTTCGTGTATGACCAGCCACACAAATCTAAATAGTTTTCGTTCATAATTTTTACAAGATATCTTTTTCCCAAGATGATTAGCTTTTATCAAAAATTTTCTCAATTTATAGAGGAATACTTTGTGTTTTTTTTACATTTACGCAATATTTCGACTGAAACTCGAGTAAATGACTATTTTTGAGAAATTATGAATACTTAATTTACAGGGTAATTAATGTAAAAATACCATCATATCGATGTCATAAAATAATGCTCTCTGCAAATGAGTACTGCATTATACAAGGATGAATAAGTTCAAATGAATTGATGATATTACGGTGAAGATGATTGGAGAATAAAAGAATGAAATTTTCATCTATTTTGAGGAGGGAATGTAGGTATAACTGAATTCCGTCAAGTGAACAATCATGGCGTAGCGATGTAGTTTATTTAGTGTATATGAGTGCATGAATGAGTTCCGTGTGTTCCTTCTTATTCAAAAGCCTAACTTTTGGCCCCAACCCAACATATTCTTGGTATTATATCTTTACAGGGCTGTTTATTCGTACACTGCAAGTGTCCAGTAATATGAAGCTATCATTATTAAGAAAGATTACGGAAATAAGAGAATTGGTGATTCAAAGAAAACGTTTGTTGGAGTAACTCAAGTAGAATTATATGACATTGGCGGTCGCTACGCACTTCGAAGTAGCGACTTATTCCTCATAGCCCTGGCGTCATAAAGTTATAATTATGAAAGGTTACGTTCTTAGGTCTGTAAAAAGTACGCGTGCATAGTTGAATGGAAGCTGTACAAATTCAAGCCTGGTTTAGGTTTACTTGTCAGACAAACTTTTACCAATAACCTTGCGGAACGAAACTTCTTGCTCATGCATTTGACAGACATTGCTCGTAAAAATAATGTTATTGAAAGCCATCGTTGAAGAAACTATAATCATTTGATGGTCCATTAGTCTTGTACCGCTCAGTCGCTGGCAGTTACGCAGCGCTGTTGGCAAACAAAGCTTTTTGCTGCCCGTGCGAGAGCAGCAAGCGCGACAGAAGAACAACCACAGCAGCCAAAAATTTAAGAACGAATAAGTAAGTAAATAAGGAATTAAAATAATATATGAAATATTTGCAAAAATTAAATTTATGTTAATAAATAAAACAGCTTTTTTGGTGGGATTCAGTCGATCAATCCTAACTTTCTGAATGGCGTCAGGCCCTTCGCCACTAAGACGTACGAATAAAGAACACTTTAGTGCAAGTGCGCCGGCCGGCCGGCGCACTTGCGGGTGAGGTCAGCCATACGTGACCTGCTTGTACCTCACTAGCAACTAACTTACTATTGGCGCAGTGCCAATGAAACACTAATAAAACTGATGCTTTCACTTGTCTATTATTAACTTAATTACAAGGAAGCAAAATATAAAGGTAATGTAAAATGATGAATGGAGCAGAGAAATACCAGCGAGCTTGATGAGCATGGGCAGGTGAAATTACAAAATTATTGCAGCCAATTGATGATGTCGCTCATGCCAAGCCCAAACATTTACTAAGATCCTAGTGAGTCAGTTTCCTTACCCTAAAGTATACTGGAATTGCAATATTTACCCCAAAATAACGATAGTATCGATATGATTTAACTGTACGTGAAATGTAAATGGGAGAAATTAGATTGCGACTGTATACTGAAATAATCTGACTACAATGAAATGTCGCACGAGTTGCGCGTACTCAAATTAGCTGATGAAATTTACTGTAATTTCACGGTAACATCGGAGGCTGATTTCAAGTGGCAATGTTTAAAAATTCTCTCTAAGAAATTGTTGCGCGCCACCTCTGATACCATTAATAAAATTCAGGTCATATTTTGTCAATAACTATTTCATTTGCATCGTAAGCTCAGACGAGCCTCAAAAAGTAATTATATTCATTTTATTCTTACCTACAATAATTCCAGTCCGACGAAAGTGAGAACCGTATCTGGTAATGAAACATTTTTCTTTCAGTTTTATGAATTTTATTTTTTCATGTTTTTCTCACGTACAACAAGAAAACAGGCAAACATTTATATATTCAATCTTCTTATTTCGCGTAAAAATACAAATATTGAAGATTTTCTATCGAAATACAGAGTTATCATCAAAAACTTCTTGCGACATTATGACAGGATAACTAATTTAAAAAAGCGTAATCATGCACGAAGCACGTTTTCCTAGCCTACAATATTCAATAGACAGAAAATAATGAACAAATGACAAAGTTTTCTTATTTAACGGGTTAATACCAGAGATTAAAAGCATACGTTATGATTGTAAAAATTTAAAATTAAAATCAAACGTTATGGTCAAATATGCAAAATTAATATTTGAATTTTTTCTTTGTATTCATCAAGTGCACATTGATGCTGAAGAGATGAATTGATGAATGCTGAATTTTCAGCTTCAATGATCGCAGTATGTATGTAATTCGTAAACATCTACTACAGTTATACGACATAATTACAGTAACGATTAATTATGTTGAAGTGTTACACGACTTCCACACGCCGAACATATATGGAAACATTTTATAGGTTCATTTCTTATCTTCGATTCGATTCCCTCTTCATATATTATCCCAAGCCTCGCGTGAGCAATATAACGAAGCTTTTATTATATATTAAGGGAGGATTTAATTATAACAGATCATGACTTGTCTCAATGATAGCAGTGAAGAGAATAAATATCTTGGGGGGACTCAAGTATTGCAAGCTTCCCTTGCACTACGAGGTATTTACTTGTAGATGATACTTGAAGTTTTTAATTGTGCTTAATGTTAGTGGTGCTCGTGCTCTAAACATTGTGCTCGTCTCTCAGGAAATATTGCATGGTGAGGCTCATAAATGTGAAGACATATTGGTGGCTGGGAAGCAATCAAAATTTCCCCTAAGTAAGGTGGAACGAATGTACTCATATATTTCTAAAGTTCATAAGGAGCCGTTCACGTCAATTGCGAAAAACCAATGATTTGGTTTTCGAATTGCATGATTTTTGGAGCTCATTGCAGTATTAGGAAAATAAGTTCTATTGAAATCAATAGTTAAAGAAACTAGAAGCACTCAATGTTGTACGCGTCAGGCGCTGCAGGTCGGGCGCAGTTATGCGTTGCTGTTGAACAGCGCAGCCTCGCGTAGCTGTGATACCGACCGAGCTTGAGGCGCCGGGTGGGGTGGGGTGTGGGGCTGGTCTGTCTGTTGTGGTGTGGTGGTGATTGTTTTGTTATTGGTGATGGTTGATATTCATAATTTATATTCTGGAACTGGACATTGAATTCAGTATATAATATCAATTAATATAAATGTACTAACCACCTCATTTTCAGATAGGTATAAATAATATCGAGCTGTTGCCCGTTTAGAACGGAAAATAATTTCTTTTTTAGTATAGTAAAGTCCTCGATAGTTTGTCCTCGAATCGTTTTTCTTTTGTCGGAATATTCGGATTAAACTTAATAACTACTTTATTTTTATTCATGACACCATGCACCACGAGGATATTGTAAAAGAGATGAACCCTTTTACTGTTTATTAGGAATGATCCACTACAAGACCCTGAATTATCGCCTTATTAATCTATATGAGTGTATTATATGTAGTGTTCGATATGTAGTAGTTCGGATGCAATAATATCCAGGTATTATTGCTTAGATTAGTTGCAGGTGCATATGTTATAATACTCGGGATACGTTATCGAATGTTCTAAGGTCAAGGTACCTGCAGTTTGAGCTAATCGGAACATCATACTATTTTCATAGTCCTTACTTTAACAGGCACTGCGTACCTTTTTCTGAAGCTGTATGGGCTTTACAGGTAACAATACGGTTTCCATCGCCCTATTTACATACTCGCAATTAAGTTAACTCCTCTCAGGAAGTTTCAAAATTTTATTAATTAATATATTATACAAAAGAAAGACACGGGCGGGCGGTGTAATGATGAACCGGTCAACTTTGTATAAATGACTAAGAGAAATTGAAAAAATAACACTTTTCACAGATTATTCGGAACTACGGTTATAAAATTTGATAATTCCAGAGTATAATAATCAAATTCCATTATAAATTGACTTATTCAATGGAAAACACTCATATTATTCAAATTTTGGGTGAGAGATATATATATATATAATTATTGATGGATAACAAATATAAAAATATTGGTCACCGACATATCATTATCGAATTTCTTTCCAAGTAAGCTGCTATGAAGTCCAGTTTCTCTCAGAGCGAGAGAATGACGCCAGAGATGTTAGAATGTACCACGAAATTCGGTACCACATATATATAAATTTATATACGCTACCACCTATTGAATTTCAGTACCACGTATATATAAAGAAGTACTGAACAAATAAAGCAATATATAACGTTTTTCTAAGGTTAATCACCATGAGCCGATGCATATTTGTACATTTTCCCTGTTCACGAGACTCATTTGAAGAAAATGACGCGATTTATCACTGTGCACATCAAAAATATAATTGAATTTTTTCACCTCGAGGAAGAATTGAACTCATTTTACTCTGCACTGAAATTGGCGACGATGTGATAAATGATCAGTGTTGAAATAGCCGAAAATTGATTTGTACATAATATAAATAAGCCTTATTATTTTTAGGTGTTGTAATTTACTCCAGACCACTGACTTAGTTTGAATATTGAAATATCTAGTCTTTCCTATTCTTGCCTGTTAACATCCTATTTTGTTGTGCTTACAAGCTGAAACAGACAGTGTTAGCTGTGAAGAAAATAGAAAAGCTATCGTTGGAGGAGGACTCAAGTATTTTTGTGACTCTACTCGACGACCGAAAGTTATCAAGTGGAAATTGAGTTTCTGACTTTCTGACTTGCGCCTTGTTTTGCTGATCTATAAATCAAACAAATTTTCATGTAAACTTGCTTTGTGATGTTAGGCAAGGAGGCTCCGTTTGAAAATAAACTGCGAGCACGCATCATCTGGTAAGGAGCACACTTATGGTTGTTACTCAGGCTTTTTAACTCTCAAGATCAAAACGGCATTTCATACATAAATAAGCAAAAAGACATGTCCTAAATCAGATTAACATTAATAAAGGTATTTTTCCCATAAGAAAAATATTCAAAGTCAAACTTTCAAGAAGCTGGAAACACGCGATGATTGAAGCCAGTAAGCCAGTATGGAGGCGGTGCGTCGTTGGCAGTTATGTGGCCCTGTTGGGTGGCAAAGCTTGCTACTGCTGGTCCAGAATAGGTTGTCTTCACTGTAGTTAATGTTGTATATTATATATAACGCTCTTCGTTATTTTAACAGTACATTACATGTATAAATGCGCTATATCAAATATTTCCTTAAATCTAGTGTGATTATCGGTGTGGCTCTATAAAACACCTTCTTTAATTAACCTAGTGCGGTGACCGCTTCTATATCGCGTATGTATATATGCGTTAGTAAAATACCTTCAACCCTAAGTGTGGTTGGTCGCTGGTCAACCTAGCATTATTTGGTTCACTTTCTATTGTTTGAACCTGCGATCAACACAAGTTATACCAGCTGTATAACTCGGCGCTGCTCCCGATATTTAATTTCTGAGATGCGATAATTCATTTATTGACGATTTAACCTTTATCGCTGTTTCAGGTTTTATTCTGAACGAACGGAAAGAATCAGTTATCAGAGTAGATGCACATTTGAACCGAATAAATTATAATAAGGAATCGTGCAAACCCGGTTTTGAAATTTGAACGATATTCTATCCAGAATTTTTAATTATTACGAACTTATAGGAGAGAAAATTAGATTAAATTTCATTTATTCAATTTATCCCCCATTTTGTAACAGGACAATTCTTCGTGTTTTGTCTACAGCCTTAACTATAATTTCCAACTTATTCAAACCTGATACGACAGATACAGTGAATGACGCGCTATAATATTTTTCTTCCTCATTCTTCACTTTTCCACTCTAATGTCCCAGCACAACATCACCCTTTGAAAAAAAAGAAAATTTACACGAATAAATTATTTTTTGAGTGAGAAAACATTTTTTGTTATAAAAAATTGTGATATTTTTTACTATTTTCATTGCTCATAAATTTTCGGTAAATTTGAGGTTGAAGTAATCAAGTAATCTTAAGACTTACCCCTTTTCTCATTCCTACACGAATTAAAAAATATTATATTAATTCCTCAATATTATATTAATTCCTCCCTTCCCATTCCCAAGCGAATGTCCCACACTGAAATTCCTCTCGCCTCCTCAAATTCCCACTGGAATTCATGAACAAATTTTTCTTAGCCTAAGCTTGAAGCTTCCACGACTCAAAAATATCCTTCAAATGAACAAGTAGTCAATAAATGTTGCATGCGCCCTAATTTACTGACCACATCACAGTGAGGGGCTGGATTAAAGTCTTGGACAATACGGTCGTCATTCGTATTAGTATTGAATATTACATCAGCCATTGAAGCTGGCCTGCGTAATTAATTCTAGGATATTTGCTCGTACGAGCTTCAAAATTATTTATGCAATATGACAATTGCGCTTTCACGTCGATTAATGGATAGAGATGAGACTGTCACATACATTGAAACATTTTGCAGTAAAATTATGAAAAATAACATGATTCATGCGTAAAAATCATCCATGATATAAATGAATGACTATTTTCAAATGAAATAAATAAATATCATTATGAACAAAGAAATAATTTCATGAAACTTCTCTACAGTTATATTTCCAGCTGAGGAAGTTTCACCTCGAGGAAGAAATGAACTCATTTTACTCTGCACTGAAATTGGCGACGATGTGATAAATGATCAGTGATGAAATAGCTGAAAATTGATTTGTGCATAATGTAAATAAACATTATTATTTTTAAGTGTTGCAATTTACTCTAGACCACTGACTTAGTTTAAATATTGAAATATCTAGTCTTTCCTATTTTTGCCTGTTAACATCCTATTTTTTAGTGCTTACAATTGAAACAGACGGTCCTGTATAATTATTTGTTATAGTCCAACTTAAAATGTTAGCTATTCGAAAATAGAAAACATGTCCTAAGAGGAGGACTCAAGTATTTTTGTGACTCAATTCGACAACCGAAAGTTATCAAGTGGAAATTGAGTTTCTGACGTCTGAAAATAAACTGCGAGCATGCATCATCGGGTAAGGAGCACACTTACGGTTGTTACTCTGGCTTTTTAACTCTCAACATCAAAACGGTATTTCATACATAAATTAGCAAAAAGACAAGTCTTAAATCAGATTAATATTAAATGAAGGTATTTTTCCCGTTAGAAAAACATTCAAAGTCAATCTTTCAAGAAACTAAAAACACGCGATGATTGAAGCCAGTATGGAGGCGGTGCGTCGTTGGCAGTTATGTGGCGCTGTTAGAGTGCAAAGCTTTGCTGGTCCGGAATTGGCTTCCAGTGGTTCGGAATAGTTTATCTTCACTGTTAGTTAATTAATTTAAGTAATTAATATGGCGCATTTCGTTTCTTTAACAGTACATTACGGGTGAGAAATGTAATATATTAAATATTTCCTTAAATCTAGTGTGATTACCGGTGTGCGCTTTGTAAAATATCTTGTTTAATCTGGTGCTGTGATCGCGTTATATATGCGTTATCGTATATCGCGTATGTCAATCTTAAAATGTTAGCCGTTCAGAAATACAAAACTTTGATCTGGGAGGAGGACTCAAGTATTTTTGTGACTCTACTCGACGACCGAAAGTTGTCAAATGGAAATTGAGTTTCTGACTTGCGCCTTGTTCTGCTGATCTATAAATTAAACAAATTTTCATGTACACTTTTTTTCTGCAATTGATTCAAGCAATTATTAATCACATTTATACCAGTTACACTTAAATACTACTCACCTAATGTGCTCATGAATCTAAAAACTCATATGCTTCAGTTTGCCCTAAAAAATCATTAGGAATTAATATTATGATATAAATATAATTTAAATAGTTACTATGTCATCAAGGCAGAAATAATATTGAACAACGTACGAGTATAGCTGGAATTTTATTTATCATTCAAATAAGATCAATTTTAGCTAGAATATTGGTAATTTAATTTTATTAGTATTAATTCGATTGTAATGGGCTAACGGGTCAGGGCAGGCGTTACACGCATGGCGTGGTATATGCAAGCAAAGCCGTGCTGGCTCAGCGCGAGCCTCCCGTTGCGTTCCTCGTCTCCGTTTCTATTTTATTCACGAAAGCGACGCTTTTCAACGGATTTACGGCAATAGAAGAAAGGTTAATAAATATATATGCCTGCTTTATTTGTTATAGTGAATGGCTTTTAGAATGTATTAATAATTGAAGTTTTGAGTAGGGGGCGCGGTTGATGTGCACTGGATCAGAGAGCAGGGGGGGCAACCCAAACTATCCGCTGCATAACCCGGCGGTGATCGCCATGGATTGTACCTGAGATTTGCAGACAAATTCTCAAGCCGATTATGCAACAGCTTCAACTATTTATGCAGGATTTTATAGCATGAAAACATTCCTTATACCTGCTATTATAATATTGAAACGATCTGGCAGATTGTCAAGCCACACAAGTCGGTCCAATAATAAATCTTACATCGTGTAAAGACTCATACGAGTCCCATAAATTGAATTTATTTGAGAATAATAAAATTGCATTACCAGTATAAAAAGGTATCTATCCAGTCATCCATCACCGTTGGTATAATATTATTTCTTAGACATTAATATTAGAAGAATTATCGATTCTATCCTCCGCTATGATGATCAAAGAACCATGGATCTATATTTTGAAATTTTTTACTACGTCAAATGTAAATTTATTTTATAACAGTCAATCATTATCTACCATTAACATCCATAATATCATATATTATTATTTTACGGTAACTCGAGTAAAAAATCCAAGCTGTTTTCACGTAACCAGAATCGCTCCCCAAGCGCACCGTATACCAAATCGCTTAAATAACAGAGAATGATAAGCCAATGGTACAACTGACTTAGCTTATGGATAACTCCTCATGATTAAAATGTTTATTCAAGTTATAAAACATTCACAAGTGAAAGCATCGCCCAGGTCGTGACTTACTTCAGTTATAAATCGCAGGATGACGGGCATGCCTGGACTTGTTTTTATTTATTTATATTTCACAAGCTAGGTTTAGGGAAGAAAAACCAATTGTTAAGGGAACAAATGACGGCATAGGTTAAATTTATGTATCATTTCAAAGTGCAGGAACATAGAAATAAAGCTTACTATACAAATGTTGATGAGTTCCATCTCACTCCAGATGCCTAACGTGTGGGTAAATGTTCATCTTACATTTTACATTTCTTACAAATATTTGATCGTAAATTTCGTACTAAAGGAGCATAGAAACTACAAGCGTTAATGATAATTATGATAAAGAGGCTTACAAATGATTAGGGAAATTTTAGTTAAGAGAAGACGTTTCATGGAGAAACTCGGGTATATGCGAGGTACGAATTTTATGGCTTGAGGTAAATGCACGGGACTTCAAGTTCAGAATTGTGCTTCATATCGCTATTATAATCTCTATGTTTATCATTCGTGAAACATTGCGTGATTTTTAATTTAGTTGCGGTCTTGTTTGTAGGAAAACAACGAATATTTCATCATGAATAAGCAAATCATTTCCTTCCAATTACAACACTCAGTTCAAGCCAAGAGAAATGTCCTCATCAGTAATGAAAACAATGGTTTTGCCCGTGAACTGCCTAATTTTTAAGCTCCTTGCAGTATTAGGAGAATAAATTGTCTTGAAATCATTGTTTATGAAGTGACTGGATGCTACACGCGTCAGGCGCTGCAGGTCGGGCGCAGTTATGCGTTGCTGTTGAACAGCGCAGCCTCGCGTAGCTGTGATACCGACCGAGCTTGACCAACCAGCAAGCAAGCATTCATACGTAATATTAATAATAAATGAATAAACAAATTATTGGATTGAATTCATGCTATTATATGTTATGTATAAATAAACGTCTACATTAATTTTTTGAACAAATGAACGTCTATATATTTTTTAACATGCATATATTAATTACATTATTATTGTTTGGATGTTAGGAAATTAGCTAAATCCATTGACAAGCAGGTTCTTTCCGTCTGTGCATCATTGAATTAATTATAATTGTAACACTAATAAAAATCCTTCTATGATATTGAGCTATAGGAATTAAAAATGTCTGGTCTAATAAGTATAAATCATCAAAAGTAAGTAAAAGATTTTCACAATTTCTCTTTATCTAACTGGTGATTTCAAAACATTCTCGTATCACAGCCCGTGTATACAAATAAACGTCACACAGCCTGTGTATACAAATAAGCGTATACATACATAAGCCAGAGTGACGTCAGAGTGATGTAATAGGAAGGCCAGCGTTAAGCCAGCGTGAAGACAGCGCCAAGCCAGAGTAGCGACAAAGTTACGCCAGGTGTTTCAGAGTGCGGCGCTGGCTTTATTATGGAATTACGTCGCACATGTAACAAATGGTGGCTTCTTAAGGACATGCGGCGGTGGCTTTATTATGGAATTACGTCTCACATGTAACAAATGGTGGCTTCTTAAGGACATGCGGCGCTGGCTTTATTATGGAATTACGTCGCACATGTAACAAATGGTGGCTTCATGTAACAAATGGTGGCTTCATGCAGCAAATGGTGGCTTCATGTAACAAATGGTGGCGGCACTGGCTTCTCCTCTAATTTAAACTCGAGCGCCACGAGGTGTGCAGTCATTAAATGTAGACCTAATGCACTTACTTATCATCATTCCATTATAAATAATTAACTTCTTAGACTCTCTACAGTCTACACAAAATTTTTACGCCAATATTTTTAGGGAGATACGAGATGGAGAATTATCCCATCTGCACATGACTGAAAAATTTCGAGAATTTACTGCATAAAAATCGTTAGCCCAATAGGTGACAATTTGTGATGATGAAGCATTAGTCTTCGTCGCCAAACCTGCGCATGTATGCAGCTTCGAACCAAAGCTCTGAGCACACAATCCAAGAAGGCATTATCATACAGAACAAATTTAAGAACACATTGCCAATCCTGCGGAATCTTCAACTTCAAATGCTGTTCACTGGCGGTGTGCAGTACACAAGTTCTGCAATTTAGTCTCAAAAAGTTTACTTGCAACAATTGTAACAATCAGTGCAAGAGGTTGCAATTGAGATCAGTGGTAAACTACATACTCAGATATCAACTAGACACATCAGGATAATCTCAATCTACAAGAATATTAATATTCAAGTACAAAACAGCAACACCGAGCAGCCTAAAGCCATTCAATCAAACTTTTCTATACTTTAATGATAGTTTATGTTGCTGATAAGAGCCAAACAGGAGAGTTGTTTGTTCATCGTTCAGCATTATATTTTTCAATTCTAAATCAAATGTCGATGAATCAATTCGAAAGCAATCATCTTGTTGAAACTTTACTTGCATTTTCTCTACTTACTTTCCTATACTAAGCAGGTATTTTATTTTTATCGCTATTTTCGGTCTCCGATCTACTTAGCCATCAAAATAGACGTGCAAATCATTAGTTCCATGTTGTTTTCAAACAATTCTGCGAGAAGATGAAACAAAAACATGGCCCCTAAACCTAAGACAAACTTGCCATAAATGTAAGATGGTTTGTTTAAATAGGTAAAGAAAATAATTATTATATTTTTTGGTCAGGAATGAAGTGGGAGAACAGGCTCCCTGTCGGAGCGGAGCAACAGCGTCCCATAACCTGCGGCCGCCCAATCATGTGTCTGTCTCCTGTAATGCCGGAAAATTTACTATGAGATCAACCGTTGACAATGAATTTATCCGTTGTTTTTCACTGGTTTGTACTTGCCTCTTGTTGAATTTAATTCTATAAACATTTCCTCGGGGTTACGACAATCATCGAATGATCTAAAAAGTTATTATTATTACATCATTCTTTTAAAAGAAGGTTGCAACGGAGCGCGTCGATCAGTTAGTCGGTCACACAGAACACCGCTGGCAACAGCGCCGCATAGCTGTGACTAACAAATATCCACTAGTGACTGGTAGAAATAAATGTAGTATTAGATCCTAGCTTGTACAGCGATTTATTTGCAATAATACTAAATTATGTAATTTATTGGTAGAAAATTTATTGCCGGATTCATGACCCATGACTTAATTGCTCGTTGAGGTGGACGGTTTCTGATGAATTTGGGGCCGTTCCATTGAGCGAGTGCGTTCTCGTATTTACCGATAAGTGCGCTCTCGTATTTACGCGCTGTTGCCAGCGGCGCTGATTCTGACTCAGCGCCGCTGGCAACAGCGCCGCATAGCTGCAACCAACCAACATCCACTGATAGAAATGAATGTAGCATTAGATTCATAGCTTCTACAGCATTAATTCTAAATGAAACTCTTTGAAGTATTCTTCATTGATTTCAATACGTATTATTTTTTCCGTTTAGTTAGACGGTTTGTGATGAACTTGGAGCCAAGCCAGCACAAGGGACAGTTCCATCAAGTGAGTTCTCATACTGACAGACAACTTCTTACATGCCTGGATTTTACTCAAGTAATATCGCTTGAATATTAATATCTCAGCGACTGCATCTCGTACATATGAGGTCTCGAGTCATCGCTTCACGTAACTTGATATCTAAATTATCTTGAAGGTTGAAACGATGATATAACGGAGATTATTGATATACTTCAGTTTATCCTCTAATATTTTCTATGACAGAGAACGCTAAGTCAGGGGTAACCATTACATTGATATCTATTCGTGCTGGTCTGGCATAGAAGAGCTTCCTGCATAGAGATTCTTAGAACAGAAATGGCCAGTATCGGTAATAACATTGAATTATCCTTTGCAAAAATATGTTATGTAAATGAGAGCAATTTTCTCTGCCACAAAATATTCACTAGACCTGCAGCAATGATGGTTTAGTTACTATGTCATCACGGAAGTTTAAAGACGAGACATCAAATGGCGACTTCTCTTCCTTTATGCATTCCCATAATGAACCATTGATAATATATTAATTAAACACACGAAAAATGGATGTGTTTTCCTAAATTTTGCACCTAATTTTATTTTGTTGAATTAGTCGTTTCAGTATTTTATTGACGAAATCAAATGTTTATATTGTGAAGCACATTCGTATGCAGTGCTAAGAATCTTCAACAGATTACATTTCACATTCATCCTCTAACGAGAGAATTTTATTATAAAGAATCTAAAGTCGTAAAAGCAAACTAGCCAATGTGTAGTAAAATATCATAACATATTGTGGCGGTTGGTCCTATAACGGGTTTGCTATATGACGCAGTGAAGCGTTCCCCTTTTTTCGTGTTCCCACTTGAATAGCTTAACATAATTTTCTCTCTCCCTCTAGGGCAAATTAAACTGCGATTTGTAGGGCACCTAAGGTTTGATTGCCACATAATAACTGTCTGCTGAGACTGGCTGAATGCACTTAAATTCCACGATCCCGACACGTTGTAAGACTGAGGTCAAATATAGCGCAATGATAATCGAAAATCAAGCAATTACTACTTCTTACGATGGAGACACTTGCTGCACTCATTACGAGTCCATAATTTTAAACATATGGAATTTTCAAATTAATACTGAAAAATGCAAATGATCTTGATCATTCCATACCAATTTAACAAAATCACTTTCGTAAAAAGTTTCATTCCAGTCATAAGCTGAAATTTCGTGCAATTGTCATCAGAATCCATATTTTATCTGATGGAACAACCGTAAATGTGTCCGAAAAAAATTAATGATTTTAAATTGCGTTGGCTTGTGTCTGCTTTATGGGAGATTTGGAAAAAAAAAAATTTATGAGTAACTCATGCAAAAAAATGCTGCTCAAAATCATAATTTCTCACATATGTGTACTGCATTATACGGGGATGAAAACGTTCAGATGAATTAGATGATAATATGAAGTTATTTGGAGAACAGCGAAATGGAATTTTCAGTTATTTTTATAACGAAATGTATAAATAATCCCGTCCAGTGAACATTCATGGCAGGAACATTGAAGTTTATTCAGTGTGTGTGAGTGCATGAATAAATTCCATCTATTCCATCGTATTCAGCAGCCTAACTTGACCCAACCCAACATATTCTTGGTATTATATCTTTACAGAGCTGTTTATCCGTACACTGCAAGTGTCCAGGAATATGAAGCTTGCATTACAATGACAGATTAAAAATATATGAATATCAGTAAAAAATATATGAATATCCGTGATCAATAGAAAACGTTTGCGGAGTAACTCAAGTAGAATAACATGACATTGACTGGCACGCTACACTGCGAAGTAGCGCTTTTTCCTCATTGAACCCTCCTGTCGTGAAGCTTTAATTAGAAAAAAGTGGTTCAGAGGCCGGTAATACGCCCCCGTGCATAGGTGAAGAGAAGATACAAATATTCTAGCCTGGGTTAGGTTTACTTGTCTGCCTAATTTTTGCCTGTTTCTTTGCAGAACTACAGTTCAGGTGAATGCAGTTCACAGACTTAGTACGAAGGAAAATAAGGATATTGGTAAGAATAAGCACCCCAATATGACATGGCTAAGAAAAACGCACTCTAGTATATCCTTGTTATTAAAACAATGTATTTTGCTACATTGAATTGTAATTCTTAAAAAAATGTTTAATAGACCCAATTTGTTCGTATTATTCATCCAATTAACCTTGTTAAGAACGCGCACATTATTTATGTTCTTGTTAGGAATACGCACCCCAGTAACGTCTATGGTGTTTATTCTTAACAAGATCCGGTAATGTTACTCAATGCAATCAATAGACACACTAAAATCAGTCGATAGCTTATTGTTAGAATATCTCCCAGCTGCTAGTAGTTGTGCGGCGCTGCTGGAGAACAAAGCTTTTTGTGTGTCCTTCCTGAGCACCGAACCTTCAACACGCCCGCCCCACCTGCCTCCTGCACGCCCGCCCCACCTGCCGCCTGCACGCCCGCCCCACCTGCCGCCTGCACGCCCGCCCCACCTGCCGCCTGCACGCCCGCCCCACCTGCCGCCTGCCGGCCCAAAGAAATTCTTAGGTTTTATCGTTGGTAGTCGATAAGGAAACGTAATCAAATGTGGTCTGAGTAATTATCATTGCTTCCTATGACGGCACACGACGGAACAGAACGGCTTCAATCGCTCGATTTACTAATATTAAGTTAACTCGTGCCGGGAAGTTTTAAAATCATATGCGTCACCAAAATCTCTATTATATTATAAATGGAATGAGCGACCGCAACATTTCGTATAAATCAATAAGAGAAATTAAAGTATATAACAATTTATACAGATAATTTAGAGCAATAGTGATTATTTTTGATATTGTTAGAAGGTCATGATTAAATTACTCCAGAAAGTTGGCATTATCCATGATAAACACTTACATCATTTGAAATTCGGAAGTTTTAAATATCAAATTAATGATGTATAACAAAAATAAAAAATTCAGACGCCCGTAAATCATTATCGAAACTTTCCAAGCAAGCTGTAATGCAGTACAGTTCTTCAGAGTGGGAGAATCACGCCTGAATTGTTAGAATGTCCACATATATATGAAAAAGTACTGCACAAATAAAGCGAAATTTAACATTTTTTCTAGGGTTAATCACCATGAGTTGATACATATTTTTCCTATTTTCCTATTCACGAGACTCATTTGAAAAAAATGACGCGATTTATCACTGTACACATCAAAAATATAATTAAATTTTTTGTGTAACCTTAATTAAATAATAAATGAACCCATTTTAATCCGCGCTGAAATTGGCGACGATGTGATAAATGATCAGTTTTGGAATAGCCGTAAATTTATTTGTGTATAATATAAAAAAGCCTTATTATTTTTGAGTTCTGCAATTTACTCTAGACCATTGACTTAGTTTGAATATTGAAAGCTCTAGTCTTCCCCATTCTTGCCCGTTAATATCCAATTTTATTGTGCTTCACGTTACAAGCTGAAATATACTGTACTGTTCTGTATAATTATTTGTTATAGTCCAACTTAAAATGTTCGCCGTGTAGAAAATAGAAAACCTGTCATTGGAGGAGGACTCAAGTATTTTGTGACTCCACTCGATGACCGAAAATTATCAAGTGGAAATTGAGTTTCTGACTTGCGCCATGTTCTGCTGATCTATAAATTAAACAAATTTTCATGTAAACTTGCTTTGTGATGTTAGGCAAGGAGGCTCCGTTTGAAAATAAACCGCGAGCATGCATCATCTGGTAAGGATACAGATTGGAATAATGGAATCAAAGCTTGAATTACGAGAATCAGAAGCACAACCACAGCTGACCGAATCAAACTCCTGATTTACTATAAATACATGAAAGTCAAGAATTTGATAATGAAAAATAATCCATGCAAAAAGTCGGGCCATTACAAGAAACTAATGTTATTTACAAATATTCCTGCCACAAAGAAGGTTGTAGACTTCTCCAGAACGTAAATTACATTGGTTTGACCAGCACGACTTTGAGCCGCCGCCTAACATGCCACCTCCAGACCGGAGGACCGAAGAACCACATGAGGGAGGCTCATAATGAGACCCTCACTCGCGCGACGTTGGAGACCCGCACCAAAATCATCATGAGATGCCCAGACGCCACGAGACTGGCCATAGCTGAGGCTCTCATCATCAAGCAAAAGTCTCCAGCTATTAATTTGCAAACTACCGGATTTGTCAGGACGTTAAAATTGTTCTCGTAATTCAAGCTTTGATTCCAATCTGTATCCATAATACCCTATGTTTGTACTATTGTCATTTCAAAATTTCAAATTCACTTGTTGCAAAACTCGTCCTCTACTTGATAATGAATGAAGTTGCATTCGAAACGTCGTAAAATTACAATTATAATAAAATGTCCCTTGGAAACCTGATATTTGACTTTTCAGTTACTATCAAGAGCCTAATTCGCCGAATAGAGAAAAACAATAAGAAAATTGTCAATAAGAAATACTCTCTGGTCTTCAATGAAACCTGCATTAAAGAAAATCTTCTGCCAAACTACACCAACATCTGGTAAGAAGCACACTTATGGTTGTTACTCAGGCTATTTAACTCTCAAGATCAAAACGGTTTTTCATACATATATCAGCAAACAGACATGTCATGAATCAGATTAACATTAATTGAAGGTGTTAATTCACAAGGAAAATATTCAAAGTCAAACTTTTAAACTAAAAACACATGATGATTGAAGCCAGTATGGAGGCGGTACGTCGTTGGCAGTTATGTGGCGCTGTTAGATGGCAAAGCTGTGCTGGTCCGGAATAGATTAGTAAAAAAACTTCACTGTAGTTAATGCATATAATATATAACGCATCCTGTTATGTTAACAGTACATTACGGGTATAAATGCGCTCTATTAAATATTTCCTTCAATTTAGTGTGATTATCGGTGTACGCTTTGTAAAATACCTTCTTTAATCTAGTGCGGTGACCGGTTCTATATCGCGTATGTATATGCGTTATTAAAATACCTTCAACCCTAAGAGTGGTTGGTCGCTGGTCAACCTAGCATTATTTGGTTCACTTTCTATTGTTTGAACCTGGGATCAACACAAGTTATACCAGCTGTAAAACTCGGCGCTGCTCCCGATATTTAATTTCTGAGATGCGATAATTCATTTATTGACGATTTAACCTTTATCGCCGTTTCAGGTTTTATTCTGAACGAACGGAAAGAATCAGTTATCAGAGTAGATTCACATTTGAACCTAATAAATTATAATAAGGAATCGTGCAAACCCGGTTTTGGAATTTGAACAATATTCTAACCTGAATTTTGAATTATTACGAACTTGTATGAACGAAAATTAGATTAAATTTCATTTATTCAATTTATCCCCCATTTCGCAATGCTTTAGGACAATTCTTCGTGTTTTGTCTACAACCTGAACCATAATTTGCAACTTATTCAAACCTGATACGACAGATACAGCGAATGACTCGCTATAATATTTCTCTTCCTCACTCTTCACTTTTCGACTCTTCTAAAAAATTGTGATATTTTTTACTATTTTCCTTGCTTTTATATTTTCGGTAAATTTTAGATATAAGTAATCACGTGATCTTAAAACTTACCCCTTTTCTCATTCCCACTCGAATGAAACAATGTTATATTAATTCTTCCCTTCCCATTCCCAAGCGAATGTCCCGCAATGAAATTCCTCTCGCCTCCTCAAATTCCACAAGAATTCACGAACAAATTTTTCTTAGCCTAAGCTTGAAGCTTCCACTACTCGAATATATTCTTCAAATGAACAAGTAGTCAATAAATGTTGCATGCGCCCTAATTTACTGACCACATCACAGTGAGGGGCTGCATTAAAGTCTTGGACAATACGGTCGTCATTCATACTAGCATTAAATCATCACGAAAGTTTGCAGTTAGCTACTCTTCTTAACTCGAGGATATTTGCTCGTGCGAGCATCAAAATTTTCTTTTACACTTCTTTTATTATCATTCATGCGTTCCAGGAACAGAGATGAGGCCCTCTCATGTATCCAAAAATTTTACAGTAAATTTTCTAAAAAAAAAAATTTCTACGCGCATAAATGAATGATGTAATGAATTATTGATACTTTTCAATCAAATTAAATAAATGATATTATGCAAAGTG
Organism: Hyalella azteca; assembly: GCF_000764305.2. Classification (NCBI taxonomy): domain Eukaryota; kingdom Metazoa; phylum Arthropoda; class Malacostraca; order Amphipoda; family Hyalellidae; genus Hyalella; species Hyalella azteca. The sequence continues at coordinate 2,437 of NW_025944319.1, read as the reverse complement.
GGATTTTTCCATGAAACTTCCTTAAATTCATATTTGAATCGAATTATTTGACAATCACAAATATTAGGGCAATCTAAAGTAGAAATATAAGTGCCATCGTTCGCTCGTATCCAAAGTCAATTACTTTGCAAAGATCTGTCGATAATTATAGTTAAAAATTAATAAAATTCTCAGATATTTTGGTAAAATATTGTTGAACTTTGTACCAGCCATTGCCTGGGGCAGAGTATATAAGAAGTATATATTTTTCTGTATTCCTAAAATGTTTGTGCGCTGACGGAGGAAGACTCAACATGGCCTGCGGTTGCCAGAGAGGATGCAGTTGCCCTGCTTGCTTTTACTTCTTTTTCTTCTTCCTGTCTTTATAATTAATTTAAACAATTATTAATCATATTTATTCCACTTATAATTAAATACTACTCATCTAATGTGCTCATGGTTCCAAGAACTCATATGCTTCAGTTTGCCCTAGTTATTTAGTAGGAACTAATATTATAAAATTAATATACTATAGATAGTTACTATGACATCAAGGCAAGAACGATATTGAAAAGCGTACGAGTACAGCTGGAATCCCATTCACTATCGAAATAAAATTGATTTTAGCTAGAATATTGGTAATTTTATTTTATTTGTATTAATTCGATTATATTGGGCATACGGGTCAGGGCAGACGTTAAGCCATTGGCGTGGTATATGCATTCAAAGCCGTGATAGCCTTGAGCCTTCCGTTGCGTTCCTTGTCTTCGTTTCTATTTTATTCACGAAAGCTACGCTTTTCAACAGAGTCACGGCAATAGAACAGGAGTAAATATATATGCCTACTTTATTTGTTATTGTGAATGGCTTTTATAATGTATTAATAATTGAAGTTTTGAGTAGGGGGCGCGGTTGATGTGCACTGGATCAGAGATCAGGAGGGGCAACCCAAACTATCCGCTGCATAACCCGGCGGTGATCGCCATGGATTGTACCTGAGATATGCAGACAAATTCTCAAGCCGATTATGCAACAGCTTCAACTATTTATGCAGGATTTTATAGCATGAAAACACTCCTTATACCTGCTATTATAATATTGAAACGATCTGGCAGATTGCCAAGCCATACGAGGTAGTCCATTATTACATCCTACATCAAGTAATGACTCGTACGAGTCCCATAAATTAATTTATCAGTATTTATATTTTCTTATAATAATATTCATTGAGATCAATACTGTGATCCATCAGCGTTGGTGAAATATTATTTCTTAGGTTTCAAGATTAGGAGAATTATCGATTTTATCTCCATTCATGATGAACAAAAAAGCATGAATCGACATTATGAAATGTCTTCCTTTGTAAAATGTGAACTCATTCCTGAACAGTTGATCATTATCTACCATTATTATCTCCTATGTTAAATATTTTTATTGTAGGATAACGCAAGTAAAATATTCAAGCTGTTCTACGTAACCAGAATCGCTCCCCAAGCGCACCGTATACCAAATCGCTTAAATAACAGAGAATGATAAGCCAATGGTACAACTGACTTAGCTTATGGATAACTCCTCATGATTAAAATGTTTATTCAAGTTATAAAACATTCACAAGTGAAAGCATTGCCCAGGTCGTGACTTACTTCAGTTATAAATCGCAGGATGACGCGCATTCCTGGACTTGTTTTTATCTATTTATATTTTACAAGCTGAGGTTTAGGAAAGAAAAACTTATTTTCAAGGGAACAAATGATGACATAGCTAAAATTTATGGATCGTTTCAAAGTTCAGGAACACAGAAATAAAGCTTAATGTACAATTGTTGATGAGTTCTATCTCACTTCATATGACTAACGTATGGGTAAATGTTAATATTACATTTATAAATAAAAATATTAAATATTAAAATAAAAATTCCATGCCAGAGGACCTTATAAACTCCAAACGTTAATAATAATTTTGATAAAGAGGTTAACAAATGATTGGAGAAATTTTAGTTAAGAGAAAACGTTTCGTGGAGAAACTCAAGTATATGCGAGGCATGAATTTCATGGCATAAGGTAAATGCATGGAACTTTCACTTCAGAATTGTGCTTCCTGTTGCTATTCTAGTCTTTGAGTTTATCACTCATGAAACATTGCGTGATTTGGTTATTTGCAGGCGGTCTTGTTTGTAGGAAAATAACGAATAATTCATCATGAATAAGTAAATCAATTTCTTTCAGTTACAACACTTAGTTCAAGCCTAGAGAAATGTCCTCATCAGTAATGAAAACAATGGTTTTGCCCGTGAATTGCCTAATTTTTAAGCTCCTTGCAGTATTAGGAGAATAAATTCTCTTGAAATCATTGTTTATGAAGTCACTGGATGCTACACGCGTCAGGCGCTGCAGGTCGGGCGCAGTTATGCGTTGCTGTTGAACAGCGCAGCCTCGCGTAGCTGTGATACCGACCGAGC
>NW_025944318.1:0-747 GCF_000764305.2 Hyalella azteca | reverse complement strand
ACGTACGTATAGACACGACCACGTCACAAAGTGACACTCGCACGCCATGTCATTCATCACGCACCGTCACCACACCGCGCGTATTGTTCCTGCCATGGCCCTGTCGATGTCGCTCTGCCTCCTCAACCTAGAAATTGTCTGAATTGTCAAACGTAAACATAAAATAAAACGACGAGAATTCATTTTGGGATAACTTTTATAGATGTTAATCAATGTTATTTAAATTCAATGTCGATGTCGCTCTGCCTCCTCAATCTAGAAATTGCCCGAATTGTCAAATGTAAACATAAAATGAAACGACGAGAATTCATTTTGGGATAACTTTTATAGATGTTAATCAATGTTATTTAAATTCAATGTCGATGTCGCTCTACCTCCTCAACCTAGAAATTGCCTGAATTGTCAAATGTAAACATGAAATGAAACGACAAGAATTCATTTTGGAATAACATTTATAGATGTTAATCAATGTTATTTAAATTCAATGCCGATGTCGCTCTGCCTCCCCAACCTAGAAATTGCCTGAATCGTCAAATGTAAACATAAAATGAAACGACGGAAATTCATTTTAAGATCAATTTTTAGCCATTACTCACTGTAATTTTTTTTTAATTTCATTTTGTTTTTAAATATTTTTAAATTTTGTCCATAGAAAAAAGTGAAATTTAATTATCCTTCTCAATAATTCCTTTAATTTTTAATTACAATTTAAAACTATTTAAATAAGCAAATGAGGTTAAAAGAAGA
>NW_025944317.1:0-2840 GCF_000764305.2 Hyalella azteca | reverse complement strand
TTGCTTGATCGAACTAATTGGCATTGTGTGCTACACTGGCTTCAAGTTAAAGCCAGATTAATCCATATTTAATAAAAATACTGATATTATTATTAAGTGATTGATCGCCTACCTAACTGTAGGAAGTAATTTTATTGCAATGATTCATTATAATTATTTTATCAAATGTGAGTGTTGTGTCAATATAATCGACAGATTATTGACACAGAATAATTGCATATATAGCTTTACATAACTATTTTTTATAACTATTATCATATAATGTATTACAACGATTGGATTTAAAACTTAGATTTCCTGGATTATAAATGCATCTAGGAAATTATTTCAGTCTTTAATTTTGAATCTTTTGATACCATAGAGAATTGAAAGTTAAGAAAATTTTCGAACGAATTCGAAATTCTTATACAAGCTCATATAATGAATTCTGCTGAGTGTTTACTTCAGACCTCCTGGCTTTTAAAATAATTTTGAAATCCGTGTTGATCTTCTTGTGCAGTTCTTAATTGTGAAGTGCAATTTATATTTGACTTACTCATCGATCAAATAAGTAATTAAAATTAAGTGCACTATTGAACAAAGGAAAAAATAATAAACGTTCAAATGGGCGATTCCTTTTTAGTGCTAATTAGGATACCCTCAGTTAGCCCGTGGTGAGCTGTTGTTGGAGATAAGAATGTGAGGAAATTGTAGTAGGGAATTACTACCATGTACTGGCTGCATGTACTGGCTGCCGTGTACTGGCTACCATGTACTGGCTACCATATATTGGCTACCATGTACTGGCTACCATTACTGGCTACCATATATTGGCTGCCAAGTACTGGCTACCATAGATTGGCTACCATGTACTGGCTGCCATGTACTGGCTACCATATATTGGCTACCATATATTGGCTACCATGTACTGGCTACCATGTACTGGCTACCATATATTGGCTACCATGTACTGGCTACCATGTACTGGCTACCATGTACTGGCTACCATGTACTGGCTACTATGTACTGGCTACNGTACCATTGCAACATGGATAAAAGTCCGTGCCTGTCCATGTTTCAAGTACTCAAGGTAGAAATTAAAGCTCAACAGATTATAACATTTTTTGTGCCTCATGTAAGTTATTGAATCAAAATGTACTATCTATATTTATTTCTGTATACATATTTCAGAGACAAAAAATGACAATGTTTTGAATATTTCTCCAAATTAGGAGTGAAAACGTCCTTCTAGCTGGTCTCGGCGTCGGACGAATCAAGTGAACATTCATGACACGAATATTTCCTTTGTATCTGAAACACTTTTGTCATCCGTTGAATAGAACGCGGATAGCAAGGGACTCATGAATCCCAAATGCAATTCCGTGCAAGGTTTAGATGCGCGTGCTCCCAGAAACAGTTTATTTTTGGCGACTTTGTCGCACTTCAAAAATTCCAACATGCAACAAGAAGGACCCAAGTTTCCGAATAAAGCTTGTATTCACCATGACCATTGACCAGCTTCTTCAATTTTTTTTTACTTTAAACCTTGTTTCTATCTTAGGGTCTTAATGCAACATTACAATATGTAGTCCATGCAACCTTGATTTACTTTTTGGAACGAATCTAAGTTTTTTTAAATTTTAATTTAAAGTTCGCGAATTTAGGAATGACATCATTTATGATTGAACGTTAGCTGGAAGTTGAATGATGGTATGAGGCGGCTAAAAAATGTGGGATTAATTTGCTGTATCGCTTTACTTTTAATGAATTAGGATCGAGCACGATATTGCGTAAGTAATATGGAAAGGGAAATTGAAGTGATTTTTTCATGAATCTTTTACGAACTGCTGTTCATACATAATTAGAATTTCTTTCAGATTTATCTGAGTTACAACAGCAGTTTCTAAAAAATGATTTAATATTATTCAGTAATTTATATATACTCCAACTTGTCCCATTACGTAATGTTCATTGGGATGCCGATATTCGATAAGGCTTCATAAATTTTAATTTGCTTAGAAGTCGAATAAAGTTCTATATATTCGACGGCTAAATTAGCAAAATGAGGACTTATAACTAGACGGTCTATAATTCACATAAATAAGCGAAAACTTACAAGGCATATCTTTATATCGGTATCTCTATTATAATGGCACAAGCTAAATGATTCATGCGCAAAAAATTCTCTCAAATTCTTTCGAATAAAACCTATATTTATCGCATACGCATCCATTTGAACGTTGACAGTGCATTTACGGGGAAATTTCCAGTTGAATTGCCATAGTTTTTGAAAAGGAAAAAATTCAGACACGAATGAACAGAGACTTTAAAATTCAAACAGAATTCTAGCCGATATCAAGTGAATTTATTAGTGGCGCCGAACTGCACCACACAGTTCGGCTTCAGGAAGGTCACTTAGAACTTTGTTCTACCGACACCTCGATGCCGTTAACAACACCCATAAAAATATATTGTTCTTAAAATATATTGGTCTTATTGTCAAATAGTGATAGATTCTCTGCCGATGGCTCTGATACACCATTTTGCCGGGCCAAAACGTTTATTTTATTATAAACAATGTAATTTGCTTGTTCAGCAGTCATACTTTTCTTATCGGCAGATTTCATTTATCTCGAATGCTTTCAGCAATAGACAGCGTTAAATGACGTTACGAATAATAAGAATTAGATACTGGAATATCACTGAATTAAATAGCGACTTGAAAAATAAATACCATGCAGGAACAATAAAATTTAAAAATTGCCTTTGAGTTTCATTTAAATTACGTTTTTCTTTACCCGAGTTGAGTTTACTCTTCATTTCAGAATCAGAAATAAAGGAAAAAAGTGTAAACACTTTTA
>NW_025944316.1:0-556 GCF_000764305.2 Hyalella azteca | reverse complement strand
GTTTTCTTCGTCAGGTTAGACCCCTTTGTGTAGTCAGGAACGTGTTTTTTCACGGTGTTTACCATGGACTAACGAAATGAACTTAATCCTCGACATTTTTCTCGTAAGAAAAATTTCGAGGAATCATATGATAATAGCGAAGTGTTATGAGTTGAATTAAATATATATATGAAATTTTTTACTGTTCAATATATGAATAAATTTTGGTACGCGATATTTATTTGCTGCTCAGTTTTATTAAGAAGTACATTTTCATTCATTGATTGTCATGTATAGATTGATTGTCATGTATTCATTGATTGTCATGAAAGTTAGTATTTAAATACCTAACCTCAGCAACGGTGATGTTTACAATTTTTTCATTTGGCCTTCGTTTGCGAGTTATACGGCTATACGTGTAAGGCTTTTGGTTAAACCGGCTGGTAGAAAAGCCGGTCGTTCCTCCTATTACTGTATAACTCGCGAACGAAAGCAAAATAAAAAAAAAAATACTTAAAAAAAAAACTTTTTAAAAAAAACACGTTTTTCTTGTGGACTAAAAAGTAGAAAATAAATT
>NW_025944315.1:0-554 GCF_000764305.2 Hyalella azteca | reverse complement strand
TTTTTCGTGGGTCACATTATTAATTTTTTAACCTATTAGATATGCAAACTTTGTAACTCTTTCTATTGTGTCACATAGCCTCAGTATTAGGCCTTTGATGGCCATTGACAAAATTTTTCTATGTCAAATCGTTTTTGAGTTTTGGGGGTTTTTATTAAAAAAACGAAAAGTGGTCAAAGTTACCCCGCTGGTCAAAGTAACCCCATTTTACGGTATGTCAATTATTTAGGATGGCTGAGGCCTGAGACCAAGACCTGGCCCACCTGGGTGATGTCTGATGTTACATACTAATACTATTTTTAAAAAAGCCAATCTTCAACCTTGGCTATCCAAAAGTACATTCTAAATCATGACACATTTTAAAGTAGGTATTCTAAAAATCTACAAAAATGTGAAGTCACGGACAGATCATAGATGGATGGACAGACATGACAACTTGACAAGCACAATAGACATACTCACAGAGTGCCTTTTTTTCCATGAATGAGAAAATGCACTAAAAATGGTGCAGAAAGCCAAAAGAGAAATGTGAATTTAATATTTTTTTGTTTTTA
>NW_025944314.1:0-830 GCF_000764305.2 Hyalella azteca | reverse complement strand
GATTTTCTAGTTTGAAGGATTTGTTTGCTTCTCCTGTGAACCAAATGCTTAATGCGCCAATCAGCACAAACCCATGTTTGAACTAATACAAGGTTGACCCACGCGCAGCTGCGCCTTGCGGATGTCATTTGTTATTCCACCCGTGATGTCACCTTGGTCGTTGTGACGTCACCTTGTGACTTAACCGAGTGATTCAAACTGATTTTTAATACTTGTTTTTCTTAAAATAATCATGGCGCAAATCATTCAGAGACTGGAAGGTATATGCTCTAATATATTCAGGTATGTTTATTAAACCTTTATCAAGGAAGGCCAATCTGCACATAAACTCTGACTTCATAAATAAATCTGGGTAGTACCTCTTCACTAATTTTTAGCATTTTGCTCGCGAAGATCTCCATGCATTCATTAACATGACTTATTTCCTGCGTTAGATTAAATGTGGATAATTTTGAATCTGATGACCAGAGAACTATTTACATGACGCATCAAAAGAAATGCAGTAATATGTTCCAGATTTCAATGAGGCAGCAATGGGATAACCGAATAAGTATGGGATTACTCTTCATTATTCATGGCTAATTCCGGTATAACGATAGCGATTACGTTGCACTAGAGTTTCGCATTGGCTATAATAACTTTTTCTAGATACAGTCTTTTTCAAATTGTTGAAACGTTTTTCTTAGCTTAGCTTCGCGTTTGTTTGTTTGTTGTTAAAATTGACAACGAAAATTCGCCCACTTTTGATTGCTCTAGAGATCTGAAATTCGGCATGCAGGCTATTTTCGCCTAACAATTTCAGATACAATCATAAAAACTAGCAATTAGAG
>NW_025944313.1:0-389 GCF_000764305.2 Hyalella azteca | reverse complement strand
CAATCAACCTGCCGCTTATTCGGACCTTAGATACGAACCCTTGGACCCTCAACTCAAAACCTAAGATCATCCGGTTAATAATCAATACTGAACATGAAGATATATTATAATTATATATTATCGGGCCGGTCAGACCAAAACACATCCGGACATGAATATAGTTAGTAAACTAATCATTTCCCCCAAACCCAAGCATGCTTGCATGATTACATACCAGCGCAGTGCCTGATCTTGGTGATGATGCTCTCAAGGAGCGCCCCACGACCACCAGCCTCCCCCAACATGTGTGCCTCATCCACCACCAGCAGCCCCACCTCCCCAGCGCGCCCTTCTTCAAGGAAGCTGTTGATCAGGCCGTTCGCTTTCTCCGTCGTCGCGATGAAGGCTAC
>NW_025944312.1:0-343 GCF_000764305.2 Hyalella azteca | reverse complement strand
CACGGCATTGTGAAATTTTTTGCATAAGAACGCTACGTCCGTCTCTCGATTTGATTATGCACGGATTAAAGTCCCTCAAATTGAAGAAATTATAACTTTGACGCAACCATTGCGTTCGAAACTCAAACTGCAGATGTTTAGTGGGGTTTCCGGATACATATTTTGAATTATGTTTGATCGTTCAGCAATACCGTTCTTCTTGAATGCGACTTTACTTACAGAAAAATTCAGTCCTGCGCATTGCGATTATAATTATGATACAACAACCTTCATGCATCTCATGTGCTATTAAATGAATTGCTCAATTGTTATGCAACGTGCTCACCAGGAAATGTTTTTCATT
>NW_025944311.1:0-2178 GCF_000764305.2 Hyalella azteca | reverse complement strand
ATTACTAACAGTACTCTGAAGTCCTCCTCTTTCATTGTAGATGATGTAGAGGTAGAATAAATGACATTTTCTGGGATTTTTACTTGTTTTTCCTTTATTAATATGATATTACCATAAACATTAAATTACCATCAACTGGGGTGACTTCCACCACATTTTTTATTTTGTTTTGCAAACAAAAACGGTTGTTTTGCAAACAAAAACGGGGTCATAAACGCCAGGGTTGTAAATGAGGTCATCAACGCCTGAGTGACTGGCCATCGTTTATGACCCCGCTTTGGCCATCATTATGAACCCAGCCCAATCCCCCAGTTGATGGTGCCCTTTTATTGATGGGATATTACTGTACCTATTATTGATGTGATATTACCTTATCCATGAACATTCCATTGAGCATTTACAACAACCTTGTTCACTGCAAGCTTCATATCAGCAGCCTTATAGCATTTTTTCTGTATCTGTAAGCTTACAGGACGGCTTGTAATTTCTGTGACGATAAGTGAACTTTTTTTCGCTCAGCAAGGTAAATGTAATCAATATTCTTTGTTTTTTAATCAATTTTTTTCTTAACTGGAGCCTTTACTAACTGAGGTTCTACTGTAAATGTGCTTTCGGGGGTGTCCCTAATAGCCCCAGGGGGGGTGTCCTGAGTAGCCCCACCATGCAGAAATGGCCGCCATTTTTTTTTAATGAGATAGGACAATTCCATCAATTACGTTTTCAAGCCGACACCTGGATGCATCTTTTATGTAAGTAAAATTTTTTAATATGGCGAATATTTTTTTGCTACAGACCTTAGCAGAAGTAACTTTTCAAAATAGCGTTTTTCACCATCTTTTTCAGGAATTTTTCAAAGCTAGTAAATGTAGTATTTTTTGACTTCCTTTATACTACATAGATAGGAAAAATGTTGACGTTTACGCCACTATATTTAGTTTTGCAATATTCCAATTAGTTTTGCTACTATAACAGTTTTACGCCGTGTCAGAGGACTGTCCCGAGTAGCCCCGCCCGTCCCGAGTAGCCCCGGTTGATGGTAAGGCTGCTGATATGAAGCTTGCAGTGGACAAGGTAGTTGAAATGCTCAATAGCCTGTTCACTGACCTGATATGGTAATATTGCATCAATAATATGGTAGTTGATGAGATTGATGCGCTGGCAATATCATATCAATAAAGGAAAAACAAGTAAAAATAAAAGAAAATCTCATTTATTCTACCTCTACATCATTTACAATGAAAGAGGAGGACTTCAGAGTACCTACTGTTAGTAATGGATGAGTACACTCTGCATGCTTCAAATGTTTTAAAATTAAATTTTATTCCAAGTGTCTCAAGTAGCCGTTCGACGGGGCTACTCAGGACACTCTTTTTTTTTGCTTCTGGCACCTAACAAATAGCATATGGAATTTTTTTGGAGAAGCCATGCGATAGCCCTTGCAAAGAGCTTTGAAATGAGCCTAAACTTGTTTATGAAATGTTTCATGGTAATAAGTTATGAATGAAAAACGTTCGAAATTGTCCCGAGTAGCCCTGGTTGATGGTACATGCAATGTTTTTTGCATCAAGCCATTTTGAACTTGTATAAAAGAAACATTTTTAATATATATATGATGATCAAAAAAGTCATATTTATAGCTTATTATTCCCATTAAACTGGACAAGAATAAGTCTAAAGACACGTTCTGGTACCCAAAATCAGTAAATGCAATTATGCAACTAATTGGCAATGGGAAATCTTGGGGACTTGGGCTACAATATAAATATAAAGCTTTTTTGGCATATTTTTCTTTTTTCAATAAATGAAATTTATTTGGCTTCCCTGAACACAGGTGAGGAAAGCATCTACTCTGTGAGCCACAACTGATTTTTTGAGCCATGAACTAACAAATTTTTGAGCGTAAGTCTATTTCCCAAGCCGTGATAAGCCAATGAGCCATTCCATAATGTATATTATATAATTATATAATAATAAATTTCTGTTTTACATATGTGTACAAAGTTTCAAAATGATCCGTCTGTGAAATAAAAAAAAAAGTTTTTTTTTAACCAAATGCTCCCCTCAAGTTGAAGTGAGCTTGCTTAACTGCTTAAGTATCTAAACTGGACTATCTACAAATTTGAAAAATCAGGCAGAAGCTTTCTAAAATGAATATTAAAAAATCAATTCAAAGTATAA
>NW_025944310.1:0-224 GCF_000764305.2 Hyalella azteca | reverse complement strand
CTCACTGCATGAGAGCACGATGCTCACTGCATGAGCGAACGATGCTCACTGCATGAGCGCACGATGCTCACTGCATGAGCGCACGATGCACCTCGTGCGTCCCAAAGTTAGGCATGAAGCTCAATCATTAAAATAGTCCGGTCAAAGTTTATGTCAGTCAAAGTTAGTCCAGTCAAAATTCACGCATTGGTCAGAGCTGCTCTGTATTAAAAAAATTAGCCAAA
>NW_025944309.1:0-694 GCF_000764305.2 Hyalella azteca | reverse complement strand
CTCGACGGTACAACCCCTCGACGGTACAACCTCTCGACGGTACAACCTCTCGACGGTACAATCTCTCGACGGTACAACCTCTCGACGGTACAACCCCTCGACGGTACAACCTCTCGACTGAACAACCCCTCGACGGTACAACCTCTCGACTGAACAACCTCTCGACTGTACAACCTCTCGACGGTACAACCTTTCGACGGTACAACTTCTCGACGGTACTACCTCTCGACGGTGCAACCTCTCGACGGTACAACTTCTCGACGGTACAACCTCTCGACGGTACAACCTCTCGACGGTACAATCTCTCGACGGTACAACCTCTCGACGGTACAACCCCTCGACGGTGCAACCTCTCGACGGTACAACCTCGCGACGGTACAACCTGCCAGTGATGCAGCAATACCCCTTGACCCCTCAGCTGCTTCGAATAACCTCCCGTCCCCCCTCACCCCACAAAGCTAGTATGGCGTTGTGGGGCCCACAGCTTCACGTGCCACCAAAACAAATTGGAAGAATTCGCAATAATATGTTCTTGCTGTCGTTAGATCGCCATTCATGAAGATCGAGGATGTAATCACACACTTCGTTGCTAGATGTGCTTTTCTATTACAATGTTTTCTATTGCAGACGAAAGTTTCAGTGTAATAATAGTTGTAAACATCGTGGGGGTTGACCAGTCGCCACCGCGAAGACA
>NW_025944308.1:0-341 GCF_000764305.2 Hyalella azteca | reverse complement strand
TGTGGTCCTCTCAGTAAATAAAACTTCTCATCTCTATACTTCTTATACTTAGGAATATACTCCTTAAGAACATGTTTGATTTTCGAAATAAAATCAAACATGTTTAATAAGCAATCAGGTTCGCAAGCCAATCTTTAATTTGTATCGAACGTCAACCTTTTCATTCAACTTTAAAATGTTCTCTATTGCGTACAAACGTCCTTATGTTGCTACACTCAATAGTTTACATGTAATTCAAGTTGAAAGTTATGTTCCCGAGGTAGAGGGTTAAGAAAAAAATTCCCTCAGATTGTTCTGTATTTTTCGTAATATATCCTTCTGAAATGATATCCAAAAGCATC